>NC_030421.2:22433886-22731386 GCF_001660625.3 Ictalurus punctatus
ATTTGTGAGACTGATCTGGAGACTGAAGGCCAGTGAAAAAATGAAAACCTGCCACGATGTTCCTTGAACCATTCAGTGACATTATATAGCTATGTAGCTATTAATGAGAGGTCAAATATGCCACTAAAACATTCATTAGTGGGTATCAGATGCTTTTATGTGTGCCAGGAAAAACATTTCCAGCACCACTGCCCTAGCACCACTGGCATGTACTGTTTATAACAAACAGGATTTCTCCATGTTGCTTGCACCGAAATCTGATCTTTCCATTGGGATTTGCTCAAAATAATCAGGATCTAACCAACTATTTCACTCCATGTCCATGAACTAGACACTTTTTGTTTTTTTACTGACATTTCTTGGAACACAATATGCTGTTTAGCTCTTTTAGGAACAACTCAATAAATCATGTGTTCTCAGATGACTTTCTGCACCCCAATGTTGACTTGAAGCAGCTTGTCTGTTTGCTTGCATAGTTCTTGCCATTCACCTTTGAATTCTGTAATCCTGAAGCTGTTTTCATTTGCCATGATCATAGATCACTGGCAGTTTTTTGTTTTGGTTTTGTTTGTTTCTCACACCAATCCCTGTAAATGGTTAAAGTGATTGTGGTTAAAAATTCCAGGGTGATGCAAGATGCCAAAACTGGCACACCCAGCACAAACTATAACACCACGTTTAAGGACACTTGTTTTGCTATTCCAACGTTTAACTGAAGCCTGAAGTGCTGGTTTATACCACACACACACACACACACACACACACACACACACACACAAACACCCAAGTCATGTGGAATATGTCATGTTGGAATTTTGGGTGGAGCTGAGTGTGTGCCTAATGCACTGACAACTATTTACAGTGTATATAGGTCATATTCTTAAACATGTTGGTATTTTATTAGTTTCACTATGGTTCCTGGATAGTTTATAGTAGTTACTGAAGAATATTCTTTAAAGTGAATAATACGCTCAGACTTAACGGAGTCATCAGAATGTACATCGATTAACAATTTATTGAGATGACATTTTAAAAAAAAAAATGAAAAGTTTTAAAGTGCATGAGCCATCTGAAGACAATAGAGATGTACCTTTTCGGTGACAGGGAAGAGGAGCAGGACAGCACACACAGGCCTTGGCACCAACGTAAGAAGCTCTGGGTCCAAACCATATACATCTCCAAACTGCCAGCTAGGAACTAAGCCCAACTGTCGTAAAAACTACAAGACATAATAAGTCAGAAAGATGAAAGCAGATGGTATTTTAGTAGGAGTTGCAGAAGTGGTGAGTCAGGGCGTGTGCCTCTCAGTGATGATCGTGAAGAAGACTAGGACACTGTGCTATTACTTCACCTCTGACTGGTATATATGGTGATAAATAATAAGAAATAAGCACCATGGCCTCAATTAAGACCTTCATTTGACTACACCTGACTGTGGCTTAGCAGAAGACCAGAACCGAGTCAAGCCATCTACTCACTTGGTTCATTACCTGGAAGAGACAGCAAACAAATCAGTGAACTCAAATAATGTCTCAAGTTTAAGCTCAAGAACGTGATCTGAAGTACAGGTTCAGTGCGATCTTAATCCCCAAACAACTGAGTCACAGTAAAAGAATTCTTATTTGATTCATTTCGTGGCTAATCTAGTTAGCACATTGAATGAAAGTAAAAGCTTACATACGTCTGGATTAGCCTCCAGGGGTAACCAGCGTTGTCCTTCCATTTCAACTAAAGTCTCAGGTACTTATTTTAGTAACTGAATAGTACAATTCACCCTCGATATGTAACGAGGATATATTTAGTGCACGCGTCAGATTTCTTAATAGCTAACAAGTAATCATATGGATGGGAGTAAAGCGAATGCTACCAAAAACGATAAGCTTCCTGTTTCAACTTACTGGATCCTTCAAAATAAAAGTCCCAGTTTATTAACGTGTCCCAGTTTATTGACTGAATAACGATTGTATAAAATATATCTGCTTTTTACACTTTTATTTAAAAAATTTGAAAAAACGTCCACTATATTTATTATGGAATTTAAAGTCGGGCTTTACTATATAAAACTCCGAAATTAAGAAGACTTTGAGATTGTGCAGCAGGGGGCAGTAGAGAGCGACAGTGCGCAGAGGAGACGAAGAAGAGTTTGATTTTCCGCGGCACTGTTTAGGTTTGAATCGACGCTAACATTTAATTTCGGTTCGTGTACAAGTTTAGTTTACGTGTCAACATTGTACTAGTTATAGGTGTTTAGACAGATACTTTAACTTATAGGATCTTTTTCAATTAAATGACTAGTCTACTAATTTGTTAATTGACGTAAATTAACGTTTATATCAACCCAGCTGCTGTTTGGTTAATTTGTTAATGTACAGTAGATATGTTAAAAGACAAGTAAATAAATGCGATTAAGTAACTAGCTAGAAATATTAGAAGTATAGAAAAACAGTCAAGTGCCTAGGCTAGCTAGGTTATTGCTAGCGTTTGAAACGTACATGTTAACTAATTAACGTCTGTAGGGTATCTAACGGTCTCATTTCCATCACGCAGCCTGAACTGCAATGACTCTTGCAGTGGCGATGGAGAAGAAACCAAACACAGTAAAGCAGACTGCTGCAAAGATAAAGACAAAAATTCACAGTAAGAATTCCATGTTTGTTTGGGGATTTCCTTGCCTGCCTTATAACCCTTTGTCATTTATTCATATTCAGTAGCGGCTTCATCTTGGTCAGGGTCTCGGTGGATCCCTATTTGAAACACTGGGCGTGAGTCAGGGATGCACCCTAGATGGGACGGCAGTCAGTTTCAGGGCACTATGCACATGCACATTCTCACCTGGGGCAATTTAGTGTCATCAATCCACCCATCAGCATGGGAGGTGGCAATAAGCCCACAAGCTGACACTCTGCACTGAGAAATCAAGCTCGGGATCAAACCAGAGACTCGGAAGCTGCGAGGTGGCCACGATACCCGCCGCGCCACTATGACGACATTCTATGCCATGTAACCTAACCTGTCTGACTGTTTATTCTGTTTTCTTTCAGACACGTCATCGTTCTTCAAGCTCTCTTTGAAAACCAACAACAAGGCCCTTGCCTTGGCTCTGGTCGCCCAGAAACTGAAATCCAAGCAGTTTGAAACGGAAACAGTGCGCTTACAGAAAGAGCTGCAGAGCCGGATCTTTGACCTTGCCGTCCAGCGTCATAAAAATAAACAAATGGTGAGTCTCTGGAGTTCACAGTGGAAGCACATGCGCAGTGATGCTAAAGGCTCTTTTGATGATTTTTAATAAAAGTGTTAGATTTAAAGTTCTCAATCCGATCTTAATGTTCCCAGCCAGTGGGTGAATTTGGCTTTCACAAATAGTTCTTTATTTGTATTTGTCTCGAATGACTGCACAATGATCTGAACAAAAGACATCTCCTACGAAGGCTAATGTAATGTACATGTATAATGGTCAGTTCTTCTTTCAACTCCATAGTTTATGGTTCTGCGTGAGTTCTATAATAACTCCATCAACTGCATGGCTAAGGCAGTGGACCTTATTTCCAGAGAAGAGGTAATCTATTACTAGTTATCCTGTAGGTGGTCAATGCACAAGATTATCTTTGCAGGAACAAAGCTGCAATTTATAATAATAATAACTTCTTTCAAATTAGGGTGCTGAGAGCTGGGACACAGAGATCACTGAAGGTATTAGGATTCATTACATGATGTGAAACTGACACCTGTGTGCACAGTTAAACAACTATACTATAACCTTTGTGCATTAGCATGTCTCATAGCCTGATAATGTGCTGTAGGGTGAATTATGTTTGTGTGTTTGGTTTATAGATGCTTCTCAGACTGAGAAAGATTTACCTGCATTGGTACCTGAGCAGAAAAACCGAACCAGTCTATCCAACTGTTGGCAGCAGAAGAACGTTCAGGGCCCTGGTGGAAATGTTTCAATGGTGAATGATGGTCAACATCATAGTTCTTCACCTAAACGAGAGGATAAGCCTCCCAGTTCAGAGATTGACCATACAGCACCTCAAAATACTCTTTACGACTCAGAGATGGAGATGACTGTAGTTGACAATGTCGCTGAAATTGTCACAGTTCAGACCAAGACAAAGAAAAATTGTAAGGCTGCTCAGAGAAAAACTAGAGAAATCAGTGAGTCTTATTCAGCAAGGAATAGAGAGCACATTATGCTTAATTATGATGAAGCAGCCGTAGAGTCATCTTGTCTAAAGGATACAACTGCGAGTACGTCTATGCAAACGTCCTGCGAAACACAACTCCAAACAAGTACACACACCTTCACTAGCAGCAATGAAGAGGAGAGTTTGCCTCAGAGAGTGGAGCCTCTGCAGGAGGAGAAAGAATCAGTCACTGCACGCAGAAAGACTCATGTCACCTCTCGGAACACAAAAAGCAACAGGCGACTGAATTCTCAAAAATACGCTGCAGGACAAACCGATACAAGGAAAATTTACGTAATCTCTCCACATGAGTCCAGCTTTATTTGCACCAGTGATGACTTAGATGATTATTTTAGTGACCAAGAAGTAAATAATATGAGAAGGAGCAAGGAAATTTTATCAGAGTTTAATGTGTCTAAAGACAAAGGCACTGAACATGAAGCTGAAATGCTGAAACCCGAGAACAGTGCAAACAGCAGGAAAACATACGTAATACAACCACAGTGCAGACAGACTAAAGTGTCATCTTTCAGTATGGATCAATGTGTAAAGGAGAGTGCTGAATTAATTGATGTTCACACTGATGACAAGGAAATCTGGGTCCATGCAGAAAAATGTCAAAGCAAACAGTCAACTCAGTCATTCTCTCAGAAAGAAGAATGCGATACACTGAGAAACAGAGGAACATATGTGATCCGTACAGGTCAGGTGTCTGCCTGCAGTGACCTCTTGAATCATACATTAGACATTCACGCAAATGTCCCATCTGGGGAAACAACAAATGTACTGACTTTGGAAAGCATACATGATGCACCGTGTACCTCAGGAATGATTAAGGGGCAGCAATCAGAGCAAGAGGTGTGTCATCAACCTGAAATCCAAAGGTTTTCTAAACATTCAAGGGCTGTCTGTGATGAAAAGCTTTTAGAAAATTCCTCTGATCGTTCTCCAATAGAGCACACTAAAGCCAAGATGCCCAAGACAGTAGAGATGAAAGAAAGAGAGAAGAATTTTTCAACAAGAGAAAATGCAACTAGAAAGAAAAGAAGACACAAGTATAGCTCTACTCCGATTGGTGAAATTTTACCAAAAACAATTCCAGTACCAGGTGACAATATAAATAAAAACAACAATTCCACTAACGTATTAAAGGGGGAAACAGAAGGGTTCAATTCTTCTGCTCTCGAGGAGGCCTTTATGGATGAGCCTGTAATTAAGACTGGGGATACAAACAGCGCTCATGTGAGACACTTTAACCATAATGATGACTTGGATACGATTAATGACGTTGGCATAAATTCAAAGGATGTCAGTCCAAAGCGCCACAGTATCCAAAACCGCAAGTGCAGAGAAACCTATGTTGTTTTGTCCAATTGCAGTTCGCAGGAAAAGGAAAAGGAAAACGTTCTGGTTTTCAGCAGCAATGAAAAAAGTTTAGTTGCAAATAGAGAAAGTGGGATTTCTTTTGTTACAGATAGGACATTTGTTCCTCATCATGACAGTGACAGCCAGTCAACCCCAAGAAAAGCAGAGCAGCTTAAGCAGAAACATGGTGGATTATTCTCTGAGGACAGGCCTCCATGGGAATCCCTCAATTTTGACTCTTGTGGGAGTTTTACTTATGACAGTGCTGTCTCTAACAAGAGGGATTCACAAAAGATTTCATCACAAACTCTGGACATTTATGAGGAACCTGGGTTGACCGTGTCACACCAATCTCCAGGTAATTATAGATTTTAAGAAACTTGTCAGATGGGGAGTAGCAACTGAATTCACATTTATTGTCTGGAGATCGCAAATTTGAATCCTGATTATGCCATAGCCATTCATGGTCAGGAGTCGAACCGCTTCTAATTGGCTATGTTCTCTGAGTGGGAGGGATGGTGTTATTCTCACCTCTGTCAGTAAGAGCAACACTATCCAATTGTGGGCGTTAGAGCTCATGTATGTGGAAGAGTGCAGTTAGCACTTCCTCACAGTGTGTTCAGCTATGCTTGGATGGCTTCATGTGTCTCAGAGGAAGCACAAGCATTTACTCTCCCCTTTTGATAGCTGTTGTGTGATAGGGGAGAGCTAGATAGTGGGTGGAAACTGAGAATTGACCAAAATGGAGGAACATGGGGGCTAATAATAAAAATAATAATAATAATAATAATAAGCTTGTCAGATCACAGTTTGAGCTATGTTTTTACCTATAGTTAATGTGTTTTATGTTTAAGTTATAGATGGGAGGGCAATGAAGAGCTTAACAAACACAGACTTGACAGCCAATCCATTAAGTCGATCCCGCAGGAGGGCAGCTGCTGTGTCGTACAAGGAGCCGACTCTCAATTGGTGAGAATTGTTTTGTTAATCTTCCATATATGAAATGTTTTTGTTCTAGCTGCATTGTAAGGTTCCCACTGCTTTTACTATTTACAAATTATTATTACTATTCATAATAATATTTAATTTCTTCACTTTGCAGCAAAATGAGGCGTGGGGACAAATTCTCAGACACCAGATTTTTAAGTTCTCCAGTGTTTAAAGACAAAAAGAAAAACATGAAGAAAACCACTAAGTAAACCCTCGTACACACTGTGAATAGAATTTGTACATTTAACATACAGTTAATCTTTGTTTTGATTGTATTTCTTTTTTTTTCTTTTTTTTAATATCTCAATATATTTTTGCATTAGCATTTTTATAATTTAAATGACCTCTCATTACAGTGTAATTTGCAGAACACTTTGTTTAAGTAGCCTATGAAATTCCATCTCTGTATTGGTTGCTATGCTACCAATAAAGTATTGACGTGCCTGTCAGGTAGTGAATGAATAATTCAGATAGTGTGTTCACCTGAGATGTGTACTGTTGCTGCAGAATAGAGTTGTCTTTGCACCTTATGTAATACACTGTACCAAGTGGTTAGATTGTTTGTTTGTTTTTTTCTTGTTCGTGTTGAACGTGTTCAGGAGCTTTTGGTGAGTTTGACTGTTTTATTATTTCAGTCAGATTAAAAGTCTTTTTTCACCCAGATTAAACTAATGTTTGTGTACTGATTTTGAAAGAATGTACAATTTGCACACATTTCAACATGTAACTTGTAAATTTAAGTTTGTATTGGACTTCACAGATGTCCTTTTGAAGTCGTATGCCTAGGCTGATTTTCCTGTAGTTGGCAAAACAAAACAGGATTTCACATTTGCACTGTGTATATTATAGCCCTTAGACACAGATTAACCGTGAGGTTAATGTTGTTCTCTTTTAGTGTACAGTGTTTTTTGTTTTTTGTTTTCTTTAGTATTATTTCAGTGTGCACATTTGGAAATAAATGTCCACCTGATCCAGTCCTGATTGTTTTGTTGGTTATGTGAAACATGGAAACCAGACAATTGAAGCGAAACATTGAAGCCCTGCTGTAAGTCCCCCATGAGGCCTTCGATAATAAATGTGATTTAAAAAGATAAAGTCTATTAAAATGATTAATGTCTATTAATCTGAAGATCTCTGAACATAGGCATGTTGGCATAGTTTCAACACCGTAATGACATTGTATGATTATAACTATATATATATATATGTGTGTGTGTGTGTGTGTATATAATATGTATGTATGTATGTATGTATGTATGTATAAGATGCAGCAATCACTAAAACATTCAATGCATGTTGTTAATAATGTGACTTCTGTAAAAGACAGTACCTTTCTTATTTTATGAGTGGTCATTATATTGGACAAAATCTCAGGGAAAATGACTTTGACCCGAAGGGGAAAGGCTCTTCCTCGATGCTGGATGATCTGGTAAGAATCTGATTAAATAAATAAAACAACTTTACGCAGTACATACGTGCAATATGTATAATTTTGTACTCTGTTATGTTAGTGTTGCGGGGAGAGAACCTTCTCTACTAACTAATACAAACTATTAAAGCATATCACTGCTAAACACACAATATGTAAGTGTGCTGACTTGAAATAAAATAAATGAGTAATCACTAATTATGTGTAAAATGATATATAGGTACAATAACAGAAAGTGCAAACTTTGTCTGACTGACTGTCTTTATATACAGGCTCATTTTGATTTAGCCATAAGTGTGGCTTTATGGTGGATGAATGAGAAAAAGGGGCAAGATGCGAATGAACTTATGTGAGTAATGTGTTTTAGGTGATTTATTAAAAATTAAATTTTTACACTGCTCATTATTTTTGCATCTTGAGCGTTTTTGGCGGTTCTACGCTTACTGGCAGATATTTACCTGTGAACTGTCTTTGTAGAGGAGCCATCAGTCCCGGCCACAGTCACTGTCCTAATCGACTGGAAAGAGAGGCAATAATCCTCTCATCCTTTGCAGGGATGATTTTGGTACATCTATTAGATAGATAGATAGATATATAAGACTCATTCTGGTAACCATGTCATTGAAAAAATATTTGTATTTCTTCATTTCAGAATAGCTTACCTGTAAATGAGATCCTGTCGCTGTATAGCTGCAAGCCATCTGCTTCCTGCCTTCATCCAGACACTAAAGTAAAAACATTTATAATAGTTTCTAAAAGTGCATTGTTTAAAAATATGTAAGAAATAAAACAACAGGGCATACTGTTACAGTAAAAATGAATGATAGGGTGGTGTGATACGGCCTTGAAGTTATTTTCCAGTGACGGCACATTTTATTCCTCTTGTATCACAGCTATTTTTAATTTATTAATGAACATACTTTTTAACCATTTAATGTTGTGGTACATCTGGGAGACAAGTTACACTATACATTATAGCATGTTAATAAGTTAATAAGACAAAGGATGATGAGCCTAAAAAATAAATAAACAATCAGCTTGTCATGATACCAAAAATTCGGAAAGTGAAAAGTCCTCTGTTCTGAAGACTTTTTGACAATGACAACAGAGAAAATTATTTAATCTGTTCATTATTATTATTAGATTATGTAGAGTGTCTGCCCTACAAGTCCCCATGACTGAGCTGTTACTATAGAAACAATTATGTATTAGAACTTTCTCAGTAACATAAACCAATTACAGATGGCACTGTTGTATGAGCCATGCCATTATAGAAAATTAATCAACACTTTCTGACCAATTAGATTTGAGAATAAAAAAACTCTGGTAAATATCAGAAAGTATATAATCTAACAATACTTTATTAAGTATTATGTTTTATGTTGTAGAAAACAAAGTTGAACACAAAGTTGTAGGGCTGAATCTTTGAAGGGCCAGGGTCCAGCACAGTTTGGTGATTTCCCTGCTCATTTACACACCTATTAAACTTGCTAACTTTGCCTACTAACCTGGTGAGGTCAAGTCAAGTGGCTTTTTATTGTCATTTCAACCATATACAGCTGGTACTGTACATTGAGAAAGAAACAACGTTCCTCCAGGACCATGGCACTACATAAAACAACACACTAACCACATGAGATGACACAGAACTAAAATAATAATAATAATAATAAATTCTACATAAAGTGCAAACAACACAAAATAGTACAGTAACTACTAAGACAGAACAATGGGTAGAGTAGCGCTGACCAGTACACAGCTCTAGTATGGAAATCCTTGCAGGGACAGAAAACTGTGCTGAACTCTGACCCAGCACGACTGGAGTATCGAGCTTCTATATCATCTCACCTCCACTGCTACGATTTCCACAGGCCAACATCGTTCATCCTTTCTCCTTGTCCTATCACCCATTTGCCATGCTCAGTTCGCATAAGGCAGTAGACCGTTCAAGAAAACATAGTAAGTACTATATATGACACTGTGCACTGACTAGTCTCTGTATTCTCTGTCTGATTTGCATGCATCACAAAAAAGAAATCCTTTTTTTGTTTTCCAGCTCAGATGCTGAAAAGGTGGAATACTCAGCGTAATAAAAGAGCATCAGCAGTGTTGGAGAAGGTGTCCTCCCCAACCCCCTCTTCTCTATCTTCTTTCAGTGTGAGTTCTTAAAAAACATCACTAACTGAACCACCTCTTATTCTCTCATGATATATTTGTCTATAAAGCATTGTCTCTTTCACTGTATCACATATTTGTTTGATTGTCAATCATAACTCAGTTTATTATTCATCTATTCATTATGAATCATGTCATTCAATAACTACTATAAATTATTTAGCAAACACAGCTAAACAAATTGAATACATAGTTATACATATAGCACCGTATGTATTGTAACTCCATATACCGGTACTTCGGTACCAAGACGGTACTAAAAAGAAAAAAAAGTTGACGGTACCAGATTTTCATAAGTACCGATATTACCGGGTCAACCCGGTACTGACGCGCTGCCTGACAGGTAGTCAGTCGGGAACATTTCATGTGTGCACCGTACAACAAGAAGACATTGGAGCCAAAGCAGCAGCAGCTCCGCCGGTCGCCATGGCTGCGTCCGAAACCGCATACTTACCTACTATATAGTATGTGAAATACATGTATTTCTCTCGGACGCTCGTTTTCCGCTTTTGGTGTAAAAGCCACACCCCTAAAATTTATGTGCGGATAGATTAAACGTGCTTTCAGGAAGAGCGGCTGCTTAACCGCAGTATTCATTCGAGCAGTTCAAGCAGGTGAGTTTAAAATTATGATAGTTGCATTATGAATGTTGTAGCATAGTTTAATTCGAGTGTACTATTGCAAAAAAAGGGAAAAATAATCCTCGTTTTTGCTTACTTAATGGTTAGCATACGCGCGTTTAACGCTAATATGGTCAGGAGTCCTTATTAACCATTTAATGCTTTAACTTTTATTGGGGTAAAAGTAAATGGGAGGACATGGTGCAGTTTGACACATCAGATGCTTTTTGATGACCTATATATCTGAAATTTATGTGTTAGAAAATAATAGATGTGTGGTTAACACTGTTCAGAAAAACATTTCTGCTCTGTCTGGATAGTAGCTTTGATAATGATATACTTGAAGTATACAGAATTACATTTTAAAAAAAGACATTTTATATTGATATTTAACTTTATTAATAGTATGTAATTCAATTAGCATGTTTTTGCATTTTGCTTTGGTACCGAAATTGGTACCAAGTACCATGGAATTTTACTGGTATTGATACCGCCTAGTGAAATTTTGGTACCATGACAACCCTACACCAGACTGAACCCAAGTGTCACTTATGGGAGTTTAAGAGCATAATCTAAGCCATTTAGTTAAAGATCTGTACTCTGTTGTGTACAGGACACTGAGGATTCTTTGAAAGAGCAAACAAAGCACTATGGAAGCTCTGAGGAATTGCAGCAGGACTGAAGACTACTCATCCATCAACTAGTCTTTAAACATTCTATTATTACTGTCTATCTTTTAGACTTTATTTTTACTTTAAAAAAAAAAAAAAAATTCAGTTGCAGTTTGACCTTTTAGAAGTCCTGGGTCATGTTTAGTAATTTACATAAAAGCCAATGCCTAATACACTAGTACATGAAGTGATATCCTGTTAATATAAAATATTTGCATAAAGGGAAATTTCTCATTATGAGATTATTCTAAAATCATATATAAAAATATTAAGTAAGACTATGTTATTAATTTCAAGCTTAAAATTGGTTTGTTCTACTGGCAGATAATTTTGCTTCTTTCTAGAATTAAATGCTTCAAATAAACAACATTATCTGTATGAATTTCAGCACATAAAAATCCATGAGAAATCAGCATGCTATGGTTTCACCTGACCAGGCTTTCCAGTAGCTTGCTATACAGAAGCTTTTGCTGGAAACTCTAATGTTGCTGTGTGGCTATTGTGGTTAACATAATCATGATTGTAATATATGTGAAAGGTTCTGCTGAGACAGTTTTTTTCCCCCTGTAAACAGGGTATTTCTGGTCTGGAAAAACATGTACTATGCCAAGATTGACACCAATAGGCAGCTCAAAATATGGTAGGGAAAGTGTCTTTTAAAGTAGCCTTTTCATGCTTATTTTATAGGGTCTGATAGTAATTTATAAATATGTACAATATTTCTCTGTTGGTTCCTTTTTTGTTTTTTGTTTGTTTGTTTTGAGCAATATTTGTGTTAATCTGTATTGTTGTATTAACCGCTGACTATTTCATAACAACTATTTTATAACAACATTCTGATGTTATAAATTTAGTATAAACACTTCTACTCCTGTCTAGATACAATATAGGTAAATATATATAGATTGAGCTGAACATTTATTTGCTCATTATCAGTACTGAATACAGAAAGAAGTTCTGTGATCCTCAGGCAGGGGTTGAGTTAATATATACTTGTCTCAAATGTCATGAACTATTTTGACAGATTCTCGTTTGCATCACTGGCTCATGTATGAGTAGCCCAACTCTAGTATCACACATTACTACTGAAGGCTCATAGAGTTAAAGAGATACTAGGATGCAGTGATTCCTGAGATGGACTCCAACCTAGATATCATTGATTTGTCTTGCACACAAATTTCTTTGTTTTACACTGAATAAAATGCTGTCAGTAATTTGGGGTTGTTCTCTTGCTCTTTTGGAGTGGTTTATTTTCCAATAACAGCACGTAATAATAGTGTTTTATTTCTCTTAAATCACAGCAATTTGCCTACGACTACAGTCTGTTATTTTAGTAATGAATGATGCATCATATATTTTAACCATTTATAATTATATTTAATGTAGTGGAACTTCCATGAAACAAGTTAGTTCCTGTTATCACTTACATTATGGCTATAAACAGTCTTTTCTCTCTCTTGCCTAGTGGCATAACTAGAGTTTTATACCGGGGGTGGACACACACACACACACACACACACACACACACACACACACACACACACAATGTTGGGTTTCCATGTTTTATGGGAAATTTCCATAATGAGTTTTATACTTTACAAACTATTTTCTATCCCCTAAACCTACCCATCACCTAAACATCACAAAAAATATTTTTTCATTTA
This sequence comes from Ictalurus punctatus, assembly GCF_001660625.3. Classification (NCBI taxonomy): domain Eukaryota; kingdom Metazoa; phylum Chordata; class Actinopteri; order Siluriformes; family Ictaluridae; genus Ictalurus; species Ictalurus punctatus. The sequence continues at coordinate 22,446,985 of NC_030421.2, forward strand.
AAAATATAGTATGTATGATTTATAAGCTGTTTTCCTCATGGGACCAAAAATTTCTGGTATTGATAGTAATAACACACACAAAGAAAGAATTGGGTCACTCTGTTTCTGTCTAAGTGTTGAACATCCAAAATATTTTCAGAAAATAAAGCTTAAGCACCAAGGAGATAAGATACAGTAGCATGTGTATGTTACATGAACTGCTGTGTTTGTTTACAAAAAACACCACCACCACACACACTGCAATTTGCACCTGATCTGCCTATTTGTGCTTCTTTAAAAAGAACTGATATCTCTCCCTTTCTTTTCATGTTTAACTGATCCTGTGCAAAAATATGACAGTTACATCGGTTACATCTAATCATTCAATATCTCATAAAAGTTATTCAGCAAATAAACCTGATGCTAAACCTTAAAAACGTACTTCAAATATGATGTTTTCTTATTCTTCAGTATCTTACAGCCATATTCTCTCGTCCTCGGTTCGTCCGTGATTTGAAAACTGCATGCGCTGCCGGTGAACGTCAAAAAAACCCTAAACTCCTCTTTTGACAAGAGGTGAAATGATGTGTCAATCAGCATCAGCAACTGTTAGTAGCGAATAAAATGTTGGGGTGGCACCCCTGACACCCCTCTGGCTCCACCACTGCTCTTGCCCTGTTACAGATAAAGCCTTTGCAAAATGTTTAAGAAATGTCTCCTTACAAAACGATTCATCATAACAAAGAAAAATGTATAATCGTTGATAAATAACACAGTATTTAATCCATATATTATTACTCATAGATTACGTGGATCGTCTGCCCATATAAGTCCCTCTGATTGAGCTGTTACTATGGTAAGGATAGCATGTTAGAATGAGAGTATTAACATAAACCTGTGTTTGCTTTATTGCTGGCACTGTGGTATACATTTCAATAATTATGTTTTTTTCTAACATAATTATACAGGAATCGAGTTTGTTAGAACTGCTAACATTGGCAAGTTAGGTGCAGAGTGTAGTGTTTATCTCATAAATAGCTGAAATGAAATTATACAACGCACATTCATTTGATACATTACCGCAGATATATGCAAATGTTTCTCTGACCAGATGCAGGGGTCTACATTTGCAGAGTAGTTTTTTGACTGAATGTAGTATGCAGGTCAGACGATGGATCTTGTGGATGACTGACCCAGTGTGGTGGATTCTTTCCATAATTATTGCTATTTTACATGTCTGTATACGTGAAACTACAGCCAGTCTGTTTATGAATTCAGTACTGGCCTTTAATTAAAAATGTAGTAAACATTCAGTAAATCCTGTGAAGTCTGGAGAACAGATTATTTGCATGTGGTTCATACATGAGGGTTGGGACTAAGATTTTACCTGGTTTTATTGTCACACAGCATTTTTAATGCAACATGGACATTCCATATTGTTCTTGTTACTATTGTAACATGGACTAGTGGATACCACACCAGTCCTTTCCCTTTGTCTGTGGGGGGGGAAACACCTAGTAGTTATGTATTCTTGCTTCAAATTACAGCACCAATGTTGTTCTCTCATACAACAGTCAACATGTCAGTCCCCTATAGTTATGCAGTCCTGTTGATTTAAATGATAATACTTTGTTTGTGAGGAGGACTATAAAAAGCTTGGGAAACAGAATCTCTCCATCAGACATCATGGGAAAGGTGGGAGTTTTTTTTGTACCACTGTTTGTATTAAACTAAAGCATTAACTGCCTTACACTATTCTTATGAGTAATGTGACCATTGCTTTATATTCCAGATTATTTTTTACGAGGACACGAATTTCCAAGGCCGTAGTTATGAGTGCAGCAGCGACTGCACAGATCTGCACTCCTATTTCAGTCACTGCAACTCCATCCGAGTGGAGAGTGGCTGCTTCATGATCTATGAAAGGCCAAATTACATAGGTCAACAATATTTCATGAAAAAAGGTGACTATTCTGACTTTCACAGTTGGAAGGGTGTCAGCAGCAGTATCAGATCCTGTCGCATAATTCCACCGGTATGCTTTGTTTGCTATTCTGCTATACTGTGGAGTAAAGTTGAAACTGTATGAAGAAGTCATGTTATGATAACCAATCAACATAAAATCGCAATATTTGATCCATAATGATATCTACAGTATATCGAAACAATATAGATATACCATTTTCAAACTTTCCCCATGTTATATTTCTTTTAAAATGTAGTTTTTCCATATTTCAAATCACATGCAAAAGCAGATTGTTTTGTCTAAACCTGCTATGTGGTAAATTTAAATGATCTTTATCTCTGTGTGTACATATATTCTGAATAAATTATTTTATTTGACTTCAGTACAGGGGCATATACAGACTAAGACTCTATGAAAAGGCTGACTTTAATGGTAACATGATGGAGTTCATGGATGACTGTTCCAGTGTTTCGGACCGTTTCCATCACCGGCATGTTTACTCCTGTAAAGTGATGAACGGCTACTGGATCTTCTATGAGTATCCCAATTACAGAGGCAGACAGTACTTCCTGAAACCTGGAGAGTACAGGAGATACCGTGACTGGCGTGCTACTTGTTCCATTGTAGGCTCTTTCAGACGCATCACTGATTTTTAAGTATTGATCTATTCATTAAAAAGAGTGTTCATTCCTTCATATAAGTCCATGTTATATCATCTGTTTGCTTTTTTCATCTGTGTGCATAAATGAACATACTTTTAAGAAGGTCAACATTTTTGTATTATAAGTTCTTTATTATAATATTGAGATACTGGATTTTTGATTTCCATGAGGTGTAAGCCATAATCGTCAAGATTAAAGATTAAACAAAACAAAACAAAAAAAAGAGTATTTTTTTACATTTCAATTTATTTCTAATGAATTTAGAATATATGAAAGTTACACTTTTTGAATTAAATTACAGGAAAAAAAGTCCTTTTCCATGATATAAATTTTTTTTTGAGATGCACCTGTATACAACCCCAATTCCAAAAAAAAGTTGGGACACTGAAATGTAAATAAAAACATAATGCAATGATTTGTAAATCTCAAATCTATTTTTTAATCACAATAGAACATAGAAAACATCAGATGTTTAAACTGGCCACAACAGGTCTCAAAAAAAATTGGGACTGGGCAACAAAAGGCTGGAAAAGAAAGTGTTACTAAAAAGAAACGGTTAGAGGAACATTTTGAATCTAATTAGGTTAATTGGCAACAGGTCAGTAACATGACTGGGTATAAAAAGAGTATTTTAGAGACCCAGAGTCTCAGAAGTAAAGATGGGATGGAATCTGGATGGAAGCATGTCGGCGGCCATGTTTGAAGCGGTGTTTCCCCGGGAAATCGAGTCGTGGCTGGGCTGAGATATGACATCCATGGTGTTGGGTACACTGATAATACACAATGTCAAGTGCTCTGGAGACAAGAAAAAAAAACAGCACCTCCTCAGGATACCAATTATGATGCAGTTTTAAATCCAGCAACTGCAGAAGGGCTGTAACAGATGTCCTACTCATCCAAAAAAAACATGCTGAATGTCTCCCATTTCAAAAACATGTCTCCTCTTATATGATCTGTTAAGCTTGGAATATACAACTAACCTAGTCAGAATGAACAAGTCATCAAGCATCAGTGTTTTGCATCATGAATACCATGATGTATTTTTGTTTCTTATCAAGGTCATTACTGCCCAACCTTTAGTCATCACATCACTGTAAGAAACCAACCAACAAGATGCCAGAGGCATCACGACCTTTTGTTTTGCACACCCAAGAAGATGATACAAAAGCAATGATACCAGTTATTCTGGTATCTGTACTGAAGTACTGGGGGTATGTTGGAATTTTTAAGATGTAGTTTTTTCTATATTAAAAATAAAAATAAAATAAAATAACTATAAAGTAAAAGATTGAGAATGAGTCTCTAAAACAACAACATTTATTACTTTGCATTCATCTGAGGAAAACTGATATATCTATGTTGAATTTGAAGATTTTAAACTTTTTAAATTTTAGGATTTTTTTCCTTTATGATCAAGGGCACTGGGAATTAGCAATGGCCGTTAATAGTGCAGAAACTTTAGGTTGGTTTTGTAATGATTTATTTTAAAACCATGATCTATATATTCTATTTTCAAATTTAGAAATAGTTCATTCTCATTTGTAATTGATAAACTATTGATTATAAATGCATTTGTAAAATTTTATAGTCAAGAATCATTGTTATCCTTAGACAGTGTTACCCTTTTGATTTTGAAAATGAATTCTAACTGTTTTGATAAACTGTACACTCAGGACCACCAATAACCCACCAAATTACAAAAACAGAAACAATTTGGAGATAATGAACTGAAATTTATTGGTTAAACTTCATTGATCAAGATTTTAGCTTCTCAGTTTGAATAGGTAATGCACTTCATGGAACCAATCCTTGAGGATATGGCACCCCAATCACTGTATCTTCTGTATTCACCAGGTCTCAGCAGATACTGTCTGCCTCTGTAATTGGGATGCTCATAGAACAGCCAGAATCCTTCAAGCACTTTGCAGGAATGGATGTCATTGTAGTGGAAGCGCTCATAGACAGATGGACAGTCATCAGTAAACTCCATCATCTGTCCACCAAAGTCAGAACGCTCATAGATCCTCACTCTATGAGACCCTTGATGCTAGAGATGAAAAAAAAAATCTTCATATACACGAAATCAACAATATTAATATAAATATAAATATATTTCTATTATACATAGAGGATCACCTGAGGTAGCATACGACAGGATCTGACACAGTCGTTAAAACCCATCCACTGTTGATAATCTGGGTATTCCCCTCTATGGAGAAAGTACTGGTAACCCATAAAGTTTGGCCGTTCATACACCATCCAGTACCCACTTTCTACCTGAATGGAGTTGCAGCGGCTGAAATGGGAGTGCAGATCAGCACAGTCGCTGCTGCACTCATAGGAACGGCCTTGAAAGTTCCTATCCTCGTAGAAGATAATCTGTAACCAAATATTTTTGTTAGATGGTATGTTTATTGAAATTTTTTTAAACCTAATTAGTTCTTCACTTACATATATAATTATAAGCGCCTATAAATAGAATAAATAAAGAGATGATAGTAGGCTTACCTTTCCCATAATGATGGATTAGCAGTGTATCACTTCAACACTGCCACTGATTAACAGCCACTCTTTTATATTTTTTCAGATAACCCACATTGCCAGTGACATCAATTAACTTCTGAAGTCAGCTTTTTTATTCAACAGAATGGTCTGCTGCCAAGCAACAAAAGGTATTTGCACTACATTTGTTCATTCTGACAAAGAATTAAATGGTAATAATTACCCTTTGTGTGCATGTGTGTTATAACAGAATAAACAGATTTAGGAAGAATATGCAAAACGCAAACTAAAGGTTAACCCTGGACTCTAGAGCAGTAAAGCACTAACATCATCTACTTCACCCCTGTGCAACCATCGGCTCGGATCTGTAAATCTAAGTATTCTGAATCTGGAAATTGTTATGCCTCTTCATTTTTAAAGATCCATGTTTACATGCATTCTGTAGAGCTTGCAGTAAGAAATTTTGTTTGGTCCAAAACTAAAGGACAAAAATATCCAATTGTAGTTAGGCATGGCATAAAAAAAGGGAAAAACAATCAGAAACATTTGAAGGGAAAATAGGATTTTTTTTAAAAAAAAGAAAGTTTAATACTAATACTTTGTTGAAGCACCTTTTGATTTTATTACACCACTCAGTCTTTTCTGGGTAAGAGTGTTTCAGTGTGGTACATCTTGACTTGGTAATATTTCCCACTCTTTCTTGAACATACATTCTAGATCCAACAATTGTCTACTTCAGGTAATCCCATTCAGGTCTGAATCCAGGTCAAAAACATTGATCTTCTCTTGGTTAAGACATTCCTTTGTTGATTTGGATGTATGCTTTGGGTCATTGCCATGCTGAAAGGTAAAATTACTTTTTATCACCAGCTTACTAGCAGACACCTGAATGTTTTGCAGTAAAATCCAATGGCATTTTGTGATTCCCTCCACCTCGGAAAAAAGCCCCAGTTCTGGATGAAGAAAAGAACCCCTAAAGCATGATTCAGCCACCACCATGCTTCACCATGGCTATGGTGTTCTTTTATTGATGTGCTTTTTTTGTGCCAAACATAACTTTTGGAATTTTGGAATTATTATACCACTTGGAATTATTCTCGTTAGACCATAGCACATTTTGCCACATGTTTTGGGGTGATTTAGTTGGGCTTGTTTTTTTGTTTGTTTGTTGTTGTTTTTTGCGAGAAAGGGCTTTGTCAGCTTTTTTAAAGACCAGATGAAAACAATTATATGTCATGAAAATCCTACAGAATCAATAATTTGTGATGACAACTGTATAATAATTACTTTTGAACATGAGATTGAATGTGATTGGTTTAGTCTGAACCCAGCCACAAATTCCATAATTATAAAAGGGTGTGCACACTTATGCAACAAGGTTATTGTTAGGGGTTTTATCTCCTAAAAGATTTCTGTTTGTTTTTCACTTAATTTGTATACTTTGTAGTTTCACATTGAACGTGGAAAAAGCTCTGACATGATTTATCTTGGTTTAATTTTTTTTCATCACAAAAACTTGACATTTTAACAGGGGTGCGTAGATTTTTTTTTTTTTTTTATCTCCACTGTAATAATTCATTCATATATTTCATTTCATAATAAGTCATTTAGGTGGCATTAGTAGTAATATTTATCCTAGAACTATATACTTTAGCTGTGTTGGGAAGATGAGCAAAGGCAAAAACATACCATAGTGTAGGAGCAGTGCTTCGTCTCCAATGACACTGTGTTCACATTTATAAAATTCATACATTTAGCTGTGATCAATTATAGACTGGGATTTAAAAATCACATCACTGCTTAGACAAATGTTATATGTAAAGCTTATACATAATTAAGTTATATTTCTGTAATTTTACTCACAGTGATGACTTATTGGATTAATTGTGGTTCATATCATCAAAAATATCAAAACATATCTTCCCTTTCAGATTCATTTCTGTCTCAATCTCTCCCTCTAGCGGTTAAACATTATACTTAACAATGTTTATTAATGCACTCTTTTTTCCATTAGGCACAAACTGAACATATTTAAAATTGGACCATATGATAGAATTGGAAGTTTATGAACCATAACATTCATGAAAAATAGATAGAAAAAGAGATCACATATCCCAAACTGTGTGCGTGTGAATACTTGTGAAACTTGTTTGGGTGATTGCCAGTCAACTCAACACTTTCCCTAAATAAACTGATACAGTAGAATGAAGTAGACCATGTTGATGACTCAGGTGATTTGTACAATACCTGGTATTTATCCGAAGGCTACACTGCTGGCAGAGGTTTGCTGAAACAACCTTTGTGAAAACCTACTAATCAAACGTTTTTCAACACGAATTCTAAACCCATGTTTTATTCATACATCCTGATAGGCATCCACTTATCTACAGTGCTGTGGAAAAAGTATTTTCCCCCATCCTTTTTTCTTTTGTTTTTGTGTATATCTCATACTAAATTTTTCAGAAATCGAAATCTGTCAAAATCGATCAAAATCAAAAGATGAAACAGAGGCAACCTAAGTAAACACAGAATACAGTTTCTAAATGCTAATGTTATTTACTGAAGCAAAAAAGTTATCCAATACTAACTGGGCCTGTGTGATAATGTATTTGCCCCTGTAGTTACTAATTCCCCAAATCTATGAAACTGCATTCATAATGGGGTTCAGCTGAACTAGACACAACCAGGCCTGATTACTGAAAACCCTTTTCAATCAAAACAACACTTAAATGCAACTTCAAATGCATGAAGTTGGTTAAAAGATCTTACCCAGTAACACACTATGCCAATGTTGAAAGAAATTCCAGAAATTTTTAGGAAGAAGGTGCTTGAAATACATCAGTCTGGGAAGGGTTACAAAGCTATTTCAAAGGCTCTGGAACTCCAAAGAACCACAGTGAGAGTCATTATCTCCAAATGGAAAAAAAAAAAAAAACACAGCAGAATAGTGAACCTTCCTAGAAGTGGTCAACCTTCCAAAATTCCTCCAAGAGCACAGCAACGACTCATTCAGGAAGTCACAAAAGATCCAAGGACAACATCAAAGGACCTACAGGCCTCTTTCGCATCAATAAAGGTCACTGTTCATGACTCCACTATCAGAAAGACTCTGGGTTAAAAATAGCATCCATAGAAGAGTGGCGAGGTGAAAACCACTGCTAACCCAGAAAAACCTTCTGGTTTGTCTGAACTTCACCAAAGCATACCTTGAAGATCCTCAAACCTTTTGGGAGAATGTTCTGTGGACTAATGAGTCGAAAGTGGAATTGTTGGAAGACAAGGGTCTCTTTACATCTGGCATAAACCACACACTGAATTCCATACAAAAGAATATCATACCTACGGTCAAGCATGGTGGTGGAAGTGTGATGGTGTGGGGATGCTTTGCTGTTTCAGGGCCTGGGTAACTTGCAGTAATTGAGGGAAACATGAATTCTGCTCTCTACCAAAAAATCCTAAAGGAGAATGTCCAGTCTTCAGTGTGTAAGTTGAAACTCAAGCACAACTGGATTAATCAGCAAGACAATGATCCAAAGCATAGGAGTAAATTCTAGTCCTAGATGTAAGTGAGAGACTGATCTTTAGTTATCGGAAGTGTTTGGTTGTAGTTATTGCTGCTAAAGGTGGCACAACCGGATTTTAATACTAAGGGGACAATTCGTTTTTCACATGGGTGATAGGTGTTGGATGACTTTTTTGTTTGTTTGTTTCAATAAAAAAATTAAATAAAAACTGTATTGTGTGTTTACTCAGGTTGCCTTTGTTTTATGTTGTATTTCGTTTGAAGCACTAAAACCATTTTGTATGAGTTATACACAAAAATAGAATAAATCAGAATGGGGAAAATACTTTTCACAACACTGTAGGCTATTTAAAAGGCAGTTCTTTGTAGATACTGTATTGTATTGTATTTTTGTGAACCTTGAAACTTCCTATTCTGGTTATAAAAGTTGCCTCAAAGCAGTACAGTAAGTGTATCTCAACCAATAAAAAATTAAATGAAAACTTAACAAGTCATGTAAATCATATAATCACAATGTGTGGAATTAATTTACTGTTTTAAACTACAAAAAATAATAGCTTCAGTTTGTAGCAATTCGTTCAAGTTTTAAATTTTGAATTAATTTAATTCATACATAAAAAAATGTAATTTATCATAACCAATTAAAAACCCTGAGGTTTTTAAAATATTGGTTCTATACGATTTTGGATATGTAAAATGTGCTTTTCAATACCACAGAGGTTTTACAATCAGACATGCACTAACACAGTGGGTGTGGTCATAATTTAACACAGTGGACCATGTGTTAATTAGCTGGCAGTTGAGATGGGATCCTGCAAGGTCATCATGGAGACACCCCTGCTGTAGTGTAAAAGTATGGCAAATAGATGGAGACATCTTATACAGTGGCAGAGCTTACAAGGGGCAAAGCATCTAGTAGGGCTTCAACTTGCTATAATACTTAAAACTACTCAAAACTTGGTACAAACTATGCTAAAGTCTCAGTCATTATACAATGGATAACTTAAAGCTTAAACTCTATTGAAATAATAAAAAATTATAATAATAATGACCCTAATGCTTATACCAAAGTTCTTTCCAACACACTTAGCACTGCTTGACTCTATAGTCTACAGCTGTAGAAGTTTAATGATTTATATTTTCACTATCCAGTATCTAACCTTTTGAGTCTGGTTCTTCTCACGGTTTCTTCCTCATGTCATCTCAGGGTTTTTTCCTTTGCTGTCATCACATCTGGCTAGTTCTTTGGGGACAAATCTAAGTATATCAGGATACCTGTAAAGCTGCTTTGTAAGAATAACCATTGTTAAAAGTGCTATATAAATAAAATTTAATTGAATACAGTGTTTGCCTATTTTGGGTATTTTTTATGGTTTATTGTTCCAGTATTTGTTAAATAAATAGTATAGTAGCATAAAACTCTTCAGCAGTTGCAGGTTTTTGCTTGCATACAAAAGCTGTGAATTTCATTTGAACTTGGGTGCCCGAATGTTTATCCAGTTTTAAAGAATCCACAAATTTGCTGTGGGAGTTGAAACTGTTTAACTGGCTTTCAAGAATGTAGTTACATGTGTATGCACAAAGTCATAAAAATGTGTTATTCTTCCATCATGCTGTGTTCTTTTTGTGAAACCAAACTACAGAATGACAGCGTTGCTGACCTGCCTCATGTTGATTTGTTCTGTTTACTTAATGCTTTAATCAGCACAGCACTCCATTCCCAAGCCATGGGTTATTTTTGTTCTGCTGGGTCATTGGAGTTCCACAGCTGAGAAGAATTACTTTAATCCCATGAAAAAATGCACAAGTAAACATTCCAGTCAGGATGGTTGCCTTGTAAGGCAGAGAAAAGAGGGCGAAATGAGTCGTATGCATAAAAAAAGCAAAGGTCTTTTTCAAAGGTAGGCTGATGCCTGTAGATGCATTTTTCTGAAGTTAGAAGGTGAAGGAATGAAGAAGGAATGAGAGAAAGCAGAGTGAGCAAGAACCATTAATATATATTGTAAACATTTTCTGCAGATTAAATGACATTCCATTCACTGCATCAATTATTCTCATTACTGTCATGGACTGACAGCCAGTGCCACCCAAGGGAATGACCTGTATTATTACATATTACCTGTTCACTGAACGACAAAAAGTGTAGCATTCAAACTGAAATTATTTTATCGGACAGTAAACAAAGCATCTGCTCAACCCTGGTAGCATCCTCTCTCCCACACACAGCTATTTTTTACTATTAGTCAGAAGAAAACAAATCTTTAACCATAAATTTTGAGCAGTTGACATAAAAAAAAAGATAATGGCAGTATATCCTGTAGCTTATTTAGTTCAAGTGATGTGTATTCCATTTACTGAACTATTCTTCCTAGTACTCTATTAATATCTGTACCTAGAAGGAAATAATAAATAATAATAACCATTTATCCAACATAAGAAGGCACAAATATGGACTTAGAGTATAATTAGTTTTGTCCTTCTTTGTTATAAATGGATATAGCAAAAGACAAGAGTTATTGGTTCTGAGTTACAGTTGCTCATTTGATTAAATACATGAAAAAAAAGAACTCATCATACTTTAAAGATCCTAAATGATATATGTTACCTAATGTATTACTCTGTACATTATCACTTAAGCTTTAATCCTTTATTGTGTTGTTAGGAGTGTGTATCTGCTGTGACAGGATGTGTTAGGAGTGAAGTAGCACGCTGAAGCCATGTGCTAATTACACTCCCATCAGGTGCTGACAGATGCCCCATCATACACCTGGCTGAGGATGGCATGCTGAGACCTTAATTATGGAACTTGGCCTGGGACAAATGACCTTCTATTGATCTTTTAAAAAATACACAGGTAGAGGGACTGAGCACTCTCGCCCATTAACACTTTATGGTCATAATCTCACACAGTGAGCCATGTAAAGTGGTTTAACTTTCAGATGCTACTGGATAAAACAATAAAATAAACTTGAACTAAAGGTTTAAAGAACAGTAAAGTATCAGTGGAGTGTCTTTGCCATAAGGTGGCAGCACTGAATTGATTTTTAGAAGATGGGAGACGTTAATTGGAGGCAAATCATGGGTTTAATGGGTGATTGCAGGCTGAAGGGATATTTCTTCACGGTTGTCCTTGTGTCGGGGGGGGGGTAATGTATGTCTTATACGTGTTATTTAGTCCGGTGTTGATTTATTTGAGCAAATCGTGAGGCAGACAGCGAGGGTAGCATAAAAACTCTCAGAAAAAATGATTCATAATTGATCGTGCTCATGTCAGACAAGACTACTGCTCTATTTTACTTAAACCAGAGCACCCGGTGACGTGAGCGTTCAATCACGTTATCACCTCAGAGGAAAGGGATTCACCAAGAGTACCCGCGTGACGTCAGCATGGGAAAAAAGCATTGCCATGGCAACCAATCTCTTCGTCGCAACCCATCTTTGATGCACATGCACCCTCTTACACCGAAAAAGGCTACTTCTGACACAAAATCGACCCTGTGCATACCCTGTGATACCAACCCCTGTAAAAAGGTTTTAAGTGGTGTAAAAATAAACTAAACGGCACGCAGTGACATCATCCTGTATCCTCTCCTACGACAGACACGCTTAACAGCGTACAGTAAACACAGCAAAAGCACGATAAGTTCCGATGTGAACCATTAAGGAACTAATTGGAAGTAGATGATCTGAAATGAAATTTGAATGCTCAGCTGCTTCACATGGTGCACGCGCTAATGAAGAGTTCCTCTGTTTACTAGGACACGTATTTACCCCGCACTTTTTATTGGCTTCTCTCACGCGACAGCTGCACAAAAAAAAGCCACCTTTTCAAAATCTGCGTGGATGATCAGCTTCCTCCCTCTCCCTCTCTCTCGTGTTCGGAATCAGGAGGAGAATACACACGGACAGACTGGAGGTAGGTGGTTTAGTTCTGTACTCACACTGAGAAATGATCACTGTGGGTTCAGATCCTACAGTATACCGACCTGCTAACAAGCTGTTAAATGTAGACGCTGGTAAAACATGAAACATTAAGAAACAGTCCTTCCAGAATGTCACTGTTATTATATATGTGTTTTTGTGCACTGTTGGCCTACCTGTTGTTTGAAAATTGTGTTAAGTCTACGTTTATGTTGTTATACTGAAAGAAGAAGTTCAGTGAATGGTATAATTACTGGCTTTTGTCACTTGAAGCTTTAACCCTTGTGTTCTGTCCCAGGCAAAATTACCAGTTTAAAGTGGAACCATACTAAACAGTGTTTTTCAACTGGTTCAGTTTCTCTACTGAGCATGGAAAAGCCCAATTTACTTTTGGTGCATCTTTTATACCCTGCTTCTAAGGGTTTAAACACAACATCACTATAAACATCTATAGGCTATGTGTATTTGGTTAATGCTCCAAATAGTCATGAAATGCAAGTGCAGAAGGATGCAAATGCAAACTTTTATTGTGAATAGTGCAAAAATAAACGGCTAACAAAGTGATTAGACACAAAACAAAAACGATTATGGTAGGCAAAGCAATGTGGAGACAAAAATTAAGCAACAACAGAAGCTTGACAATGAGGGGCTCAAACACTAGAATATAAATAGAGGTGATAATGAGGGTTAGACAGGCACAGGTGACTGTGATTGGGACATGTGATAGGGTTATGTGGCCTGCAGTGGCTGATGGGTACTGTAGTTCGGCCCCTCTATGGCACTAACCTTACACAAATATTGGTATCTGTATTAGGAGTTAAATCTGAAGTGGGCGTGGCCTAAATTTAAGGTGCCCCCTCCCCCCCCTCAAATTCTGCTCCCACGGTTATTATTTTTATTTATACATTATTTATTAATGAAAGAATCTATTGCTGCAAATGCATTGTTCAAGTTTAAGTTCCTTCTCTATGCCACAAGCTTAATATCAGACAGCTCGCTGACAGCTCTTGCTTGAAAGTAAAAAACCTCCTACATTTTTTGCATCCCCCGGAATCTCAGTCCAATGCACACCTCTAGTTTCAATCAGATACCATATACACACGAACCTTTTTGGCAAGCTTTATTTAAAAAACAATCAAACAAATACAAACAGTAGTGCACCTCTTATTAGTATCTGCATTTGTATCTTTATAACAGATTTATAAATCTGTCTCTTTGAATTGCTGTGGCAATGTCGAGGAAAAGCACTGATTTGTTTTTGTAAATGGACATCATCTAAACCGTCTCAGTGTGGATGGAAGGTGCAAGATGCGTTTTCAAATTTATACTGATTAATGTGGAAGTAGCCGTTATTGTTCCCCAAAAAACAAAGATGGTTGGTCATTTCAAAATGTATTTTCTCTCTCACTTGGCCAAACATGCTGTCAGCTGTAAATATGATCCATAAACAGTAAATCCTTTGCTAAGTAGTAAACAAGCGCTACACTGCAGCATCCACTTGTGGTGATGGTAAACAGGCTTTATCAAGAGGAAATGAGCTGATAATCACACAACCAGTATTGGGTTACTTACTCGGTAAAACTGTAATCTGGGGGATTTTTTTTGTAGTTGTTAATCATAATGGCACTCTTTTTATTATCAACACATTGGTAACAGAGCTACCTTTGGCTAACACATTCATGCTTGTAGACACAGATATTAATAAATGTTACTATAGAATTTTTCAATGACTACGTTTACGTGGACAGCAGTAATGTAATTATTGACCTTATTCTGAATGACAATATTCTGATTAAGGGTTTTACATGAGTTGCTTTTAGAATATCCTTTTCATGTTCCCGTTTTACATGTTATAGACCATAGATCGATTAATGGCACACATCATTACGTCACCATGCCACACCGTCCGACGTTCCCTCTAGAATTTCACGTATCAACATACAATTCGTCTTCGTTATGGTACCGTATACAGTTTTGGCTGTTTTCATTTTTAATTTTGCAAAAGCTTCTAGTTAATTACTTGTCATGCTATACGTGTAAATAGACGACAGACGAAGCAGTGGGCTGCGTCTGAAACCGCATACTTACCTACTATGTAGTAGCCAAAATACATGTATTTCACCTACTATATAGCAGGTAAGAAGTGGTTTCAGACGCAGCCGTGCTCTCTTGTTTGCCGTCAAACGGTTGAGCACATGCCACGTGTCGCAAAATGCGGTGAAAACTCCCACACGGCATTGATAGTGTGATTAAGGTGTGTACATGTCTGTAATGCACGTTGATAATGCGACTAAAATAGGAATACTCCACATGTCTTAATTCGATTTGTGTTTACTTTGAGTATGACTTTAGCCGGATTAAGGTAATCAATAATTGCTGTTTGAATGGTAGTTTCTTAATCAGAGTATTGTCTTAATCGGGTTAATGTTGGATTATTGTTGTCCATGTAAACGTACTGATTGATTGAATTTTTAATTATTCTGGGATGCCTTGGCTAGTTCCTTGTCTCTCAACGACAGTCCCTAAGCATGGCAACCCTAACCTAATAATATTGTAATACGGGGGTTTTAAAAAAAAAAAAAATTTTTATTTACTGCATGCTGTATTGATTTAGTGATTATTTTCCATCTTGCAGCTCTGTATAGGTGAGAAGGGTAAATGGATAAAAGGGGGCATACTGAGAAATTCTGAGAAGAAGCAGCATGTCTACTTTGCTCTGAAATGTTTACAATGTGTGTAAAGGGGATCCTGGGAGGTTGCTATTTATAGCACTTATTTCATCATTCCTCTGCGCACAGCAGTGAGCTGCGGTCTGCATTCTAATGACTGAGGCATGGAGTATCCCACTGCTCTGGAAGACAGCAAAAACGATCCTCTGAAAGAAAGAAAAAATGATCCTTCTTAATACATCCAAGAGGAGGCTTTAGTGCCAAAAACAACTTAAAGGATGGGAAAGATATATATTCTCAGGTTTTCTTTCTCTGTGCAGGAATTTTTGGCAGGATTATTAAAGCATATAAATAGTTGTAACTGACAGTAATGATAGATATACACAGAACTGTACCTACAGGTTTGGAAAATGTTGTGGCTGAGCAGTTGTATAAAACTGGAGTTCTGTATGGATGTAACAAAAGGCATTCCTATCTGCCAAACTGTGTTTGACAGTGAAGTGTCTTTTGATACTAAGCACCGTGCATGCAGACACAGTTCCTCTTACAGTGTTTCTCCTAAGGTTGTCATAACAGATGGAGTAAGATTATTATCAAACACTATGTGCGTTTGCTTTCTCTCTAAATTTTCCACGCCATATATATATATATATATATATATATATATATATATATATATATATATATATATATAACATTAATTGTTCTTTGATGGTGAATAATTTACGGTGACCCATAAAACAGCAACGATAGGTGTTAAAACTAGAATAGGAAAACATTACTGAAATGTAACATTACTGAAAATACCACCGTTTAGGTTTAGCTTTCTGAATACACTATCCAATTTCTGTTCCAGTTCAGGGTGCTATATTGACAAATTAAACGTTTGTTATGTATTGCTAAGTGGAAAAAAGTCAGCTAGTTTATACTGGGGATTGGAAAATACAATAAAGACCTTGTATAGTATTCATTACCTGGCTCTTTTAGGTCTGTTCTTGACCAAGATAGTCCACACACTAGAGGAGTGCATTGGGACTATGATCCTATGGGACCCAGTAACAGTCGTGCAGATTCTCATGCAGATTAGAGTGAGTGGTCAGATATGAGACTCCAAGAGAGGCCATGCTGATTAACATGGGAGCATACTGGATGCAGTCTGGTGCTTGTGTGGTGGCATGTGGCGCATGCATGTCACCCTCAGTATCTGCTTGATGCTGGTCAAGATCCTGGTGGTTTAAGTTGCTTCTTTACCTATATTTTGGGAAACAGACCACTCTAAGTTCATTAGAAAACATTGCAGGCATGTACAAACAATAATAACTCTGGGAGTAGGAATATTTATGACTTGTAATGTGCAAATTATAATTGTATTTGATGTACAAGTGGCAGTTGGAGTCTCTTACTGGCATTTTATGATTCACCTTATCAGCCGTTACATATATGCTGAATTTTGAAGTTTAGCTAGTGGTACAACAAACATTTAGTGGGGTCAAAATTCAAAGGTACTACCACGTTTCTACATCTGGTCCAATTTCATTTACTTCATGCAAAACCTCAAAAAAGAATGTCATATGTTCACCTCGTAATAATCCTAAAATTAAAAAAAAACAAAACGAAATGTCCTAAATAAAAGTATAAAATAGAACTTCCAGGCAAAAAAACATTGACAGGTACTCCCTCAAAACCCTTTGAGTGTGTTGGTATATATGTCTGTGACTTTTACTGTGCTTTTACCTCAATCAACAGGTTATTGCTCAAGGTTACATGCATCACACTATTATTATTACTAAGAGGTCATTTACTAAGAGGTCATTTATTTATATTTATACAGCTTCTATAACAGTGATATTTGGTTTGAATTCTGCCTCACATGTAAATTGTTCTGGATACCAGTGTCAGCCAAATGTATAAACCTAATTATATATAAATGTTGTAAAGCTTAACCAGGATGTTTGCTCAAATGATTCATACCTGCATTAAGCCAGATCATTGGAAATTTAGCTTAAACTCCTTCATATACAATGTTAAACTAAATCCAATACATTCATTTTTAAATGTGGTTTGTCGACCATAATGCACTGCAGTGAAATGTCTGGCTCTCACCAGCTCTCTGGGCAGGAGAGCAGTAATATATTGTCCTGTACTCACTGCCAGCCCGGATAGGTGGCACAAATTGAGCATTTTAATTAAAAACTGCTGAGAAACAGATATCCAAAGGGAGGAGAGGATGCCAGCACTCCAAGGTTTCCCTTCCCAAATGTACCAGCCATTCCTCTGAGGAAAACAGATAAAGTAATGTTGATTATGCAGGCAGAGAGAGTTCTTGAATAATTTACAGCAAATGTATTCGACACTTGCTCACAGCTTATACACCATAAGCAGAATTTGTCTGACTGGATTTTTACTGCATTGTTACACTGTAATCACGTCCCTTTTGGAAACCACTTTCTCCCAAGACTGTTAATTCACTGCTACCCAAATTTGTAACTACAGATGGACTACTAAATGTTCGCTAGATTCTTTAAATTATGTATTTTGGGAATGGTCATATATATATATGTATATATATATATATATAATATATATATATATATATATATATATATATATATATATATGCATTAATTTTTGGCAGAGATCTCGTATTGAGGACAGAAGAGTAGAACCACTCCGTGAAGTGTTCAACAGCACGTCCTAAAGACTTTCAGTGGGGTTAAGGTCAGGCCTCTGTGGTGGCCAATTCATGTGTGAAAATGATTCCTCATGCTCTCTGAACCACTCTTTCACTATTTGAGCATGATGAATCTTGGCATTTTCATCCTGCAATATGCCTGTGCCATCAGGGAACAAAAAAATCCAGTGGTGGTATAACTTGGTCATTCCGTACATTCAGGAACTCAGCTGACTTCAGTTTATTGCTGCATAATGGTCTAGACCTGACCAATTGAAGAAACCCCAGATCAAAACACTTCCTCCAGAGGTTTCTACAGTAGGCACTATGCATGATGAGTGCATTGTTTCATGTGCTTTCGTTCTTACCCTGGTGCACCCATTGCTTTGGAATAGGGTAAATCTGGACTCATCAGACCACGTGATCTTTTTGCTTTGCTCCACAGTCCAATCTTTATGCTCCCTAGCAAATTAAAGTCGTTTTTATCTGATGAGCCTCACACTGATTAGGCCGCACAGCTGTTTAGTCCCATCACATTGTGCATGTGGAAATGCTCTTACTTTCACTATTAAATATAGCCATAAGTTCTACTGCCGATTTTTTACGGTATGACTTCACCAAGCGTTTTAAAGATCTCCGATCACGATCATTCAAGATTTTGAACATTCATTTTTCCACATTTCTTCCTCAAAGTTGACATTTCACCACTCTCCTTCTAGGTTTTAATTATGCATTGGACAGTTCTTAACCCAATTTCAGGGATTTCAGCAATCTCCTTAGTTGTTTTCTTTGCTTGATGCATGTTGATAATTTGGCCCTTCTGAAACACAATAATATCTTTTCTACGACCATGGGAAACGTCTTCTGACACGGTTGTTTAAGAAATGAGAAACTACACACTGCATCAGTTAGGGTTAAAAGAATTGTTGCTAGCTGAAACATATTAATCACTGCAATAATGTTCAAATTGTGGGCTCTTAAGTATTTGCTTATTTAAATCCAAACAGCGACCTTTTTTTGGCCAGGCAGTGTATATGTATATCGACAGCAAATTCTTCAATTCTCAACTTAAGTGTAAGTGCATGTTTTTGAGTTTAATACACTGCATGTTGCTGTGCTGTAATGGTGATAGGTTAAATCCTAGGTATATATTTGTACACTAATAGAAGTGTATTTTCAACTGAAAAGCCCAAAGTATTGGTGGCCATCAAGATGTTTGCTTGGATCCCAGCCTCCAATCGCCATGCTCACAATTTCCTGAGAGATTTCCATTGCCATGGTGACAGCAAGCTGCTGATGTCATCCAGACCAGGTTGTTGGGGTTGAGCGAAGGTGTGTTGCATGCATCCCCTTACTGTATTCCCCTCTGTTTATTTTTTAGAGTAAGAATGAACACCACGCTTAATCAGAATGAGCTTAATCAATCTTATTGGGGAATTCATCTTTCATTATATTCTGCTGTATGCGTTAATCATGTTAATATGTGAGTCTGAGAAATATTTGGAGCATTGTTGGTTCAGAAATATAAGGTAATTCCCAACAGGCGGACATGATATAGACATGATTACAAAGGCATTAGAAACCATGTAGTCTAATAAGAAATGGCATTTGGGCTCCATAGAGAGGGACAAAAATGATCATCAAAGTTGATATCACATTTTTCATATTAATTACCAGCAAATTTCATTGACTGATTACGTTCCATTATTCTATCCAAATGATAATTTTTCATTCATAATCCTGGAGGTCCTGGAAGGATCTTAGCCTGTATCATAGCTGCTGGAAGAAAGGTCAGGTGTGTATTTACATCAGTGCAGCTGGAAAATACAGTATCTTAATCTGTTAAGGAAACGAAACACTAACATTTGTATGCTAATGCACATATTGTATGTTATTTTATAAAAAGCTTAAAAAAAAAATTGAAAGGGAAGGCTAATATACAGTATACTGTATAACTAATATAAGATAAATATGAATACCTATTAATGACCATTTTATAATAGTCTTTTTATAACAGTAGATTTGATTAATTGACAAATAATTTTGATAATTAATTCATACAGAATTTGCCAGAAAATCACTCAAAATCACTTTTTTTTAAAAATAAGTTATCCTGACTCATTCTAATGCAGAATTGTGTTGCCCCCTTGTTCACTGATAAAGCTCAATTTAATAAATAAGGGTAATCTATTTTTGGCTAGGAAGATGCAATTCAAGTGAAATATTTGACCTATTTTCACGGCATATATTGTAGCAGCTTCTTCAACAAAATTAAAGTGTTTAAATACACAAACAACAATAACTAGACTTCACTGAATAGGCTTGTGATGATTAATGTCAGTTGACCACGATATCCTAACACAGGTGGCATTAACACACTCAGGGGAACCTCTCTCACAGGGGAACTTGTAATTTCAAAGCTAGTTCTATTCTTGCATCTGATTCTCTTATTTACCAGCTAATTATTTTCTAGCTGATAAATATCTGTCCGTGGTGGGTGTAATGATTAGTTGTCACTGATTATGGCCCTATACACTCCTCAGACACATAAAAAAAAGAAAAACTGTCTTTAAAGTCTGCTCTAAAGACTGACTCATTGGCTGCAGTTATTCTATACTCATGGGTTCCCCCACTGTTCTCTTATTATTCTCCACAGGGTTTAGCTAAAGGACTATCACAAGAGTTTTTACTCTGTGGCCATTCCCTAGATGCTGATTCATTTTACCAGCCAGGCTGCAACTTCTTCTGTCCTCTCAAAATAAAATCAGAAACCTGAGAGACCTTGCAACAGAGACCTTGCAAGAATACTAAAATGAATATGCTAGCAACTGCTGATAAGAAAGTAATAGTTTGACTAGTATGACATGCTTCATCCAGTTCAGTCTTCAAACACAAATAACACTGATGTGAGGCAATTTTTCACTCAGATATTTATTGTAGTGCTAGTTCTCAGGCAAGTAATGCCCAAACGGAGCAACGATATAGGATTACACAGGCTTGAACAACATGATGATTGAGTGGGAGAAAAATGTTCACATCTGATATTAGATTTGTCCTATTGTAGGTAAATATTTAATCTTTGAATCTTAGAAGCCTGAAGGGCGAGATGTACAATATGATGATATGTTAATTGCATTTTATGAAGATAAATTATATGATGAAATGAGTTTCTGAGTATATTATATTATATATTATAGTATATTTCTGAGTTTTGTTATAACTGTAGGACGAACAATGACCAACTGAACAACATGTATACCAAAATGCTTACCAGGTAAAACAAGCACCAGTGGTACCACACTGTAAAATTATTTTTTACCAATTAAACTGAATTTTAAATTGAATTAAGCAGTTGTGTTTAAAAATCCATTTCTAGTTATTTTATTGTGTCCCTACCATCACTATTTTAAAACAACAGAAATCAATTTCATAATATTTATTCTCTGTCAAGTAAAATATTTAATTAAATTTCACCAAATTCTAATGAAGTATTTCACTAAGAGTACTTGTGAAGTAATATTAAAATAAAGTCCTATTTTTTTTATCACCATTTTAGTTATCATTTTTTTCTCTACTATTTAACAAAAGAAAAAAGAAAAATAATTATTTTGCTGAAATCAAAACTGACCATTCAAGATTGGCCATTCTTTATGTTGCCCATCCTCCATAATAATCAATACCTAGTGGCCAGTGCTCCCTAGAGGTTTGAAAGGTGATTTCTGTGGTATTGCAATGGAAATGTGAATGACTATAATTCTGTCATTTTCAGGAAAATAGGACACAGTATTACAAACGCACAGTGTTACACACATTGCTGATGGAAAGCATTCAGCTGCCATTTATTTCATATGTAGGCAGATTGTTATATTAGATGTTTATGATTATATTGCTATATAGAGAAAAATCATAAGGTTTGGACCCCAGTGACGGTGATTAGATAAATGTAGTGTGTATCTGTAGCAACAACTTAGTGACAGTCAATGAAGGGTGAAAGTTTTTTTTTTTATGCACACAGACACTAAAGTGCTAATGATGACATAAGAGGAAATGCTGGATTGAGAGTAGGCGGCCTGCAGAGGAAATGAGAGCTCTGTGTATCCGCAAACGTGTGCACAACTGTGGTGACAAAAAGAAAAAAGAAAAAGATGAAGCAGATATTTGAACCTTTTGTTATTTTTCTTACAAGTAAAGGAAGTTTTCTTTTGCCTCAAACAGGGACTTCAACCAATGACGTGGTTGCTTAAGACAGTCATAGATTGCTGATCTTAATAAACATTTATTTATATATATATATATATATATATATATATATATATATATATATATATATATATATATATATATGTGTGTGTGTGTGTGTGTGTGTGTGTGTGTGTGTTTGTGTGTGCGCCTGCATACATTTCTGAATATCAAAAGTTTCTAAACCAGTACATAGTACCATAAGTGTGTTTGTTGTAAATTGAAATATATATATATATATATATATATATATATATATATATATATATATATATATATATATATATATATATATATATATATATATATATAGCCACAATGTATGTATTGCATGTAGTATATGAACAGTTTTTTTTTTTTTAGTAGGAAGACAAAACATAGGTGTTTCAAAGCGGTTGCAGTGAGATTATCACCCCTGTTTTTGTGTGGGTGTAAGCACATACAGGATGGGTGCACATTCATGAGTATAAAGTCGGGGAGAAAAAGAGCTGAGTGACATTTTAGGCTGTACAATATAAGACGCAATAAAGCATCACCACAACTACATTCTGTTCACTGAAATATAACTGGCAGCCCACATAGCACTAAAATTCACATGAACTTTACTTTAAAAAGCAGACAGTTGCATGGTCGTGTGTTTGAGTTTGAAATGATATATTGTGTGCTTGTGTACTGGTCGTTCCATTTAATTTTCTTTTTTTACATTTATTCACGCGCACACACACACGCACACACACATACATACATACAGACATACATACATACATATGAACCAAGTTTATTCTAACTTGATTTCTTGATAAGTTTGTTAAGCTATTTTCTGTAACAGTACATGAGAAACTGTATCATATATAGCACATTTTATTATGTGTATCCTCACCCATCCTCTTTCTCTTCCTCATCATAATCACTTTACAGTCCCTGGTTCCCTCTGGATTGACCCTAACTACCGTGGATGTGTATCTGATTAGTGTAATGTATCTGCATAGCTGCATTGATGGCTGTCTGGCCTCTCCAGCATATGCTGCTTTTCATATCCACAGTTTCATTTACTGTGTAGAAGGAAAGAAATAAAAGAATTCCAGGATTTGCACCCTTTCTTGTTCCTTCCTCCAAGACATTTTATCTTTTATTGAATCATCATGTTTTGCAGTGCAGTTGTTGACATCTGTTGCATGCAGTATCCATAAATATAGAGGATTACACTGAACAAGAACAAAACCACTCACCTTGGGTGTCTCAGTGACCATTAGCACATATTTAAAGCTGGTGTAAGAACTAATCGTATGTCCACATATAACACAGTATAAATCCTATCCAAGTCATCCAGAATCTCTCTTACATTGGATGGTTCTATATGGTTCAAATTTGAAAAGTGATTTTTGTGAATAGATAGATATGCCTGTGTTTCCTCACCTTAGGAAGCAGTGACAACCAGAGGGCTAAAAATAGTTGAAGTTGATACATCTTCTGTCTTCATTTTTCTGTGACAGTGTCTATCTCTCTAGCTCAGTTCACACACACACACACATACACACACACACACACACACACACACACACAGAGAGATAAACATGCACATTAATATGAAGTCATAATTTTGAAAAATCTCCCCCTTTTCTTCAATCCCGAGGCATAATTCTGATAAACCTTAATTAAATAATGGTTTCATTTAGACCTCAGTTGATTACAACAGGCTTATGCTAATTTAATGCCTGTCCTTTGGTTTTATTCATTTGTGCATGCAATCACCATTCGTGAAGTGAATTTCAGGCTGTGCTAAATCACACTGTGGATGCTAAATTTTAATCTATTTGCATACACCACCGTGTATTATGCACGTTTCTGCATATTTATTAAGGTAAACATGCAAATCAACAAGATGTGCTAGTTTGCTCTTATGAATGTTGAACTTCTCCATATCAAATCGTCTTGCAGCTTTTTTGGCATGTGTTTTTACACTCGCAATCCTCTATCATGGCCTTATATCAACGTTAAATAAGTCAAACAGTTTATGATTACAGCAAAACAGCAAAGTTTCACCCAGTCATTGGGAGATTTCAAGTTTGAATCTCAACAATGCCATAGCCATCTATGTCCATGAGGCCAAAAGAGCATATTTGGTTGTGCTCTCTATGTGGGAATGATGGCCTTAGTCTCTCCCCTGTTGATCAGAGCAATGCTAACTGATTGTGGGTGTCTGTGAGCTTATGCATGTGGAAAGGGCAGTTCGTGCCTTACTCTGAGTTCAGCTGTCCTTTGACATAGTGTAGCATGAGCAGCAGTTTAAAAAGATGCAATGTCTGGTTTCATATATCTTAGAATGTCTTGTGTTAGCCTCTATTCACCCTCTCTGGTTGGTTGTGTGGCAGGGGAGAACCAAATAATGGGTGTGAATTGGCAATGAAAAATTATGTAGCAGTTAATTTAACACCATCAACATTGCAATTATTGCATAATTGTTTCTTGACACACATCTGGATATACAGAAAGTTTGAAGAATAGGCCCCACTCAGATTTATTTGAATACATTTTCTTCACATAGTAGAAGCCAGTACAACTGAGTTGGACTAGCAGTGTGGTTAGTTATTCACCATTCATAATGTTGGCTTGGCGTAATGTTGACTCTTTATTCCAGTCGACTATGATGAAAATTAGAGCAGGACAGGATGTGAAAGCAAATGCCCTGTTGGTATGAAGCAGAGCCTCCACTCATCACAGCAGAGGGGAAAGTTCCAGAGAGACTGAGGAAAAAAAAAAAGAAGAGTAGGAGAGAGAGACAGAACAGGAGAGAAATAGGTAGAGATAGACAATGTTATCTTATATCATGTTTAATTTTTTTGTCATGTCATAGCAGTGCATGGTTGTTTTGCTGTCTTTGGCAGTTTGTTCTTGAGTTAACATGCCTAGAAGAGGATGCAATGCGTTGCGCCTTGTTTCACCTTTGACCAACTGTAGGTGCTTTTGCTTGTGATGTTTTATCTTATTTCACAACTACAACACAGTAAAAAGAACACATGGCACAGGCACTAATTCAATGCTTTTCTGTGGTAAACTTATATCTGTTATTATAACACTAAATGCTGTTGCAGCACTGAGGTAAGTTTCAAGCAAAGTCACTAGCAGCTCATGTCCTACCATATTAAACTTTTGTTTAATAACATTTATTAGCAGGTTTGTAAATTAAGTCTTTTGCCAGGTATGAAAGGATGGAATAGGGAAACAAATAAAGCAAGTGTAAATGAAAGAAGAAAAGAAAACAAACCTTAGTTAGGCTACACGAAAACAGTCTCATTTTGAACATAGAAGTGGAGAAGAAGAGGAGAACTATTTTTGTCCATTTGTCTGCTCTACCAATTACGCAATGCAGTGCTAGTTTTGAAGTTTATCTGAACATTGCCTATAACAGTGAACTTTATCTGATAAGCAGCAACCTCCTTTTGAGTCATGTATACTATTTGCTGAGAGGCATCATTTAAAAATATCTTTAACTCAGACATTCTTTTTTTCCATTATGGAAATCAGTTGTTATTATAGCCCATGTTATGAATTTTCCACTCTGATCATCTCAATGTCGAATTTAGTACACTGTTTTAGGTCTGTGTGAGACATTTTGATTTTGCAAAGCCAAAACTTATTATATGAAGCTTTGTTGCTTTTTACTTCCTGCAGGTATAAAGTGTGTTACATAACAAGTCACTGAATTGGTGCTGACGTGTTCATTTCAGGCCTTTATTAGTGACCGCCATTGGGGTGTCAGCATTGTTTAGAATGGTTGAAAAGTAATCTGCTGATAATTATAATATCATGTTAAATATGACATTGAAAGACATCCAAAAAAAAAAAAAAAACACCTCAATTGTGCTTTGGCACAGCATTTTTTAAATGCAAACATTTTGTCCAGAGGGAAGAACTGGGCATTTATGGGTGTTGATTATGTATGTTGACGACCACTGCTCCCAGTATCCATATCAATAAGGGGTGGGGTTGACATTGTGAAGGGGTGCTAAGTTTCACAATGTTTGCAGAAGTGAACCGAAACTGTGACAACAATAGGTGCTATAATGGCAAATTCTGCTTGATATTGGTAAAAGAGACATTTTGTAAATCAGCAAATCAGCACTTTTATATGGAATTTGGTCATTGAAAATTATTTTCAACCATGTTTTTTGTATGTGTCCTAGCTGGCTGCCAGGGAGAGAACGAGCACATGGCCCATTGTCACTAATGAAGCTAACAGTGGAGTATTGTTTTTTTTTTAACCGTCGACATAATGCAAACTGGAGAAATTGTAAACAAAATACTGAAAATATGAATTCTGCATGTTTAGATAGGTGGGTTGATTTGATCATTTCTGTGTCACAAAGAGTAACAAAATCAGCCAGTCTATGAAGTAACATTTTCTGAAAAATACAACACATTGACAGTTGTAGTACTATTTCTACTTACAATGACTTAGCATTTCCCTGCTAGTCCAGAGATATGTATGTTATGGGTACTTTATCTGAATAATTTTTGCTAATATAGCAATAAATGATACATACATTATATGAATATGAAAACACAACCAATTAATTTGCTGTCTGTAAATAGAAATCAATAAATGAACTCTGGACATTAAGGTTTCAGGATGTCATTCAGGATTTATCTCACATCACACGCATGAACTCTTTTTTTATTATTATTTCTCATGGAAACAAATGCATGGCAACACAGATCAATGTATGCACTCAAAATCGTGAGGCTGTGGTGAGAAATGTGGCAAACTGAGTAGGAGAGTAGGGCAATGAGGCATGAGCTGTGATGTTTGGGCTGATTTTCAGTGGTCACACTGGCCCTATTAGACAGACACACTGATGTTGCACTGTCGATGGAGTGGGGGGTGGAAACAAGCGAGAGTGCATGAGCGGGAGAGAGAGAGAGAGAGAGAGCGAGTCAGAGAGCAAGAGCGAGAGAGGGAGAGCAGTCGTCTCTGTGTAAACAAGCTGTCAGAAAAGAAAGTGCAGAGACATTTCTGTACACTGCAGCTGACAGGAGCGCATTGCATAGAAACAGCAGACGGATAATCACGAGAGGAGAGATGTTTAATTAATTCATGCTGGAAGGGGGAGATGTTGCCACTGAGTAAAAAGACTCGAGTGCTGTGTGTACACTGCTGCCTGTAGCTTTGTGCTCGTGCTTGTGTGCCACTGAGGGTCTGTGCTCTGACCATTTGAAACGCTCACGATATCATCACCTGGATTACCAGAGGTAGGATGTGATGTCCTTATTTTTTTGCTGTCTTCTCTTTTTTGTTCTCTGTGAGCCACTTTTGTTTCTCATTGATTTCTGTCTGTATATATGATCCATAGAACGTAGGTGCCTGACAACTGACATCCTTGTGACCATTTACAGTGACTCTCGTGATTACACTTGTACTCTCTATACTGTAATTCTTATAACATGCAGACGACGGGTATTTAGGAACTGACTGTCGTGTTTAATTTTGGGTCTCATTAGGCTGATTGCATGTTTCGGGTTTCTAAAAGTGTATACAAATGCCATGTATCTCATGCACACATTATGCAGATTCATAGGGTACGATTTAAGCATTATTTACCAACATAATTATACACATATTTACTGTATGTAGCTTGGCTGAATATCGTGTATTACATGACATTCTTTGTGGGTGTATATTTATATTTTTATATATATATATATAGATAGATAGATAGATAGATAGATAGATATAGATATATATAGATAGATATATATAGATAGATATATAGATATGGATATATACACACATACACACACACACACACACACACAGAGAAACATGCAATATATGTATAATATATAGTAGATTGTCAGGTTAGGGACATGATTACTACCTCATTATGTTCCTATGGTTTATGTAGTCTTCTGTGTGGGGAAAATATCAGACCTCTGTGTCTACATTTTACATGCTGCACAACCGCTTACCAAAAAGATCAATACCATAATGTAAAAAATACCAGCAAAGTGTTGTGTCTATGGGAATGGAATATCGGTTATATTGTGATGAATACACTTCTCAACCATTTTGCTTTTGGTTTTACACTTCGTGCACTGCAACACTGACTACCAGTCTGTCTTGTTTCTAAATACAACTATAGAACTAATACAATATACACAGTACATACAAGCTTGCTTGCTTAGATATGGTCTCAGAGAAAGCTCAATGACCATGCTTCATTACAGCTTATTGTGCAAACATATGAGGTTCTGGTTCTTCGGTTCTTGTAAAGACACGGACAATAATCGCTCTCTTCATGTGTGTGTACAAATAATGTCAAATAATAAAGTCTTATGGGAAAAACGGAACATCCCAAGAAACTATACACTATACACAACTATAAACTATATCACATACATTAAGCATATATTAAGTAGTCAGTGTCAGATGACTTTTTCAGTATGTCCTAAGTTTCTCATGATCCTGACCAAATAGATGCTACCATAATGTTAGAAGATTGTTTATTTGAACTGAACTCCATATTGCAAGAAACACATACATATTAGGAGAATCTGAATTGAATCTCACTAAATATGATAACTAAAATAATAATTATTTATATATTAATATATAAATAATAACAGCAATGCACTTACCAGTCAGTAATTGTGTGTGTGTGTACAGCTGCAATCATAAACATTCAACCCCCATTGCAAATCATGTTTATTGTCAAAATGTACAGACTTTCAGATGTTTGCAATGAACAAATCAAACAAAAGCAACTGAAATAGTCCAACACAACGAATGCTTCAATTGGTTTCCCCAAATTCAACTGAAAATGCAATTTATTACTTCTCCAGTCTAAAAATTATTCAACCCCCTGAATAAAATCCCTCACAACAGAACAAATATGCAAAACTGGTGTTGTCTCAAGCACACCTGATGCAACCAATCAAGGGCTTCATGGAACACATGAAATACCTGAACTGGCTAGGGGTAGAAATGCATGAAATACCTGGACGGGGCAGAATAAGGAAGCTATTAATGGCTGCAATCAGATTTCTGAGAAGGCAGGTTGTAAAAAAAAAAAAAACAACAAAAAAAACACTCGAGTTACTGCAAAAGACATGCAGCAAGACTTGGTTGCAACAGGCACTGAGGTTTCAGTGAGCACAGTAAGGCGTATACTAAACGCAGAAAGTTAACCTGCCAGAACTCCACAACGTACACCAAAAAAGTCTGCTCAAAATCATATAAATAAGCTACATAAGTTTGGGATTCTGTTCTGTGGAGTGATGAAACAAAACTTTTTGGCAGAATGGATCAGCTGTATGTCTGGAGGAAGAAGAATGAAGAAAGAACACTCTGTCCACAGTCAAGCTTGGTGGTGGCTCGTGATGCTCTGGGGCCACTTTGCATCCTCTGGCACTGGAAAACTACAGCATGTGGAAAGCAAGATGGATTCATTGAAGTATCAAGAAATCCTAGGAGAAAACATCATGCTGTCTGTGAGGAAGCTGAAGCTTGGCTGTCATTGGACCTTCCAACAAGCATACCTCAAATTCCGCCAAGGCTTGGTTGCAGAAGAACTCCCGGAAGATTCTACATCACACGTCACCTGAGTTGAACCCCACAGAAAATTTCTGATGGGATTTGAAGAAGGCGGTTGCAACATGCAAACCCAAGAATATTACTGAATTGGAGGCCATTGCAGCCTTTAGATTGCTGAGATTGCTGAGGATGGTGCCACTTGAAGTACCATGGAAATGGTTTTGGACATCAATTTCATATGAACAGTTGCGCTGTGGTCCTGGAACTATGGTTGCTGCTATGGCCTTAGGACTGCAATTACCACATACAATTTTGCACTCATGTGTCCTTTAGTGAAAAGTGGATCGGTTCAACAAAACTGACTTCATATAAAGATTATAATGAACTTTCATTTACTTTCACACTATCCGTTGTTACCCAGATGAGGATGGGTTCCCTTCTGAGTCGGGTTCCTTTCAAGGTTTCTTCCTCATATCATCTTAGGGAGTTTTTCCTCGCCACCGTCACCAACGGCTTTTTTATTAGGGATAAATTCACAAATTTAAAATCTGTATCCTGTGTTTATATTTTTCTGTAAAGCTGCTTTGAGACAATGTCCATTGTAAAAAGCGCTATACAAATAATTGAATTTAATTAAATTGCTCAAGAGGAATGGGCTAAGATCCCTCATGAATGCTGCCAGAAGCTAGTGTCTGTGCAAATGTTTTAGGCACATGCAAAGAAATGCTGTAGAGCAAAGATGCCTTTAATGTTTAAAGGTGCCTTTAATGACAACCGTATTAACATCTGTAAAGAGCAGTACACAGTAGTAAATGAAACAAAGTCAATATTTGGCCTTACAAAAAAATAAAAAATAGTAGTCTCAGATACAATCTGTGCAGTTTTATTAGAAATTAGCAGAACCAGCCATGGTTCTTCTGGAGATTGTCACACTTGCTTCTTATATTTGCAGCAAACCCCAAAAGCCTTCATTGTGTTTTTTTGTCTGAAAAGTCGTCTCTTATGTAATATGCTGCTTTCTTTACTGACCTACAAATGTGCTAGAAAGCTAATGTTTGGGAATCTAAAATGTTTTTGTACTGAAATCTACTGAAAAAAATAGGGTGCCTAAAACTTTTGCACAATACTGAATTTATACTCAGCAAAAAAAGACACATTCAAATGCTTTTATTTCCGGCAAATTTCTTAACAAGTGTAAATATTTGTTAACATGTGTAATAGTTATTATTAACATAAAAACAGTCAACAACTGAGACATAAACTGAACAAGTTTCACAGACATTTGAGGAACAGAAATGGAATAATGAGTCCATGAACAAAGGGGGGTCGATATTAAAAGTAACAGTCAGTAACAATAGTAACAATCTGGTGTGACCTCCAGCTGCTTTAAGTACTACAGTGCATCTCATCCTCATGGACTGCACCAGATTTGTCAGTTCTTGCTGTGAGATGTTACTCCACTCTTCCACCAAGGCATTTGTAAGTTCTTGATCATGTCTGGGGGACACATGGTTACATGTAATTTTGCACTGCAAGGACAGTCCTTCCTTGCAGCTGTCCTTCCTGTCTCCCTGTGCACTGTCTTATGGCTTCTACACTCTACATGACTTTCAAAGATGTCGGTATGTGGTACTGTTCATACTACACAACTGTCTGTCTTGTCATGGAAGTCGTAAGGTTTTCAAATTACACGAGCAATCGGCGACAGGGGTGAACACATTACAGAACATTTCACTATTGACAAATCCCCGACAACTCTGCCTGGGCTCCAAATTACATTTCACAACAGAGTACATGCGAGAAGTGATACGAGAGTTATACAAGATCACACATGAGTAGGCGTTCTCATGCTTCTCTGGGCAGGGTTTTGAAAATGGCAGACCACAAGAAGCTTGTTTGTGCATTGATTTGCAGCGAAAAGACAAAAAAGAAGAAGAAAAGTCTATGTAGGAGGGAATAGTTGGGGAGACGCGGGCAGCAAGGATTGTCTGTTCTGGGGAGAGACTTGGAGGTACATCAGGACTCCTCCCACTGAAACTACTTGGGCCATGCCCCATTTCTTGCTCTCTCATTGGCTGTAGGTCAATGCTGCAGTTATATTCAGTCAAAACACATTTCACATTACGCGATTTGGAATCACAGACATTTAGATATTTACGTCCAGATATTTAACATGCTACGTATCTTGCTGACATCGGCGACGCGTCAGTGCTTCTCTCAGATTGTGTCTTTGATAATTCATACATTGCGTTCATGGCTCACGGGAGTGAGCTCTGAATTGCATATAATTTCAGGCTTTTGACGGTGACCTCCACAAAACTGTCGGTGAGTGAAAATCGGGCCTAAAATTGTGAAATGTAAACTCGGCATTAGGCGTCGTACATCACAGACATTGCAGTTTATTGCTCTGGCCACATCTGCAGTCCTCATGCCTCCCTGCAGCAGGTGTATGGCATGTTCACGCAGGTGAGCAGGAACCCTAGACATCTTTCTTCTGGTGTTTTTCAGAGTCACTAGAAAGGTCTCTTTAGTGTCCTAACTTATTGTAACTGTGACTTTAATTGCCTAGCGCCTGTAAACTGTTTGTGTCTTAAGGACTGTTCCACAGATGCATGTGCGATAATTGTTTATGGTTCATTGAACAAGCATGAAAAACATTGTTTAAATCATTTCTCTTTTTTTGCTGAGTATATATTATGTTTGGCGATTGTTTTCAGTTTTAAAATTGAGAAACTATGTTGGTATGTACTTATTCTGATATGTATGTATGTAGTATTTGTTTATTTATTTATATTTATATGCAATGAGTATCAGAGAGTATATCAGGTTCTATATTGAGATTCACCATCTCATTTTACAGCTCCTTAATGACTTTCATTTCCATTAAGCGACACTGAGATCAGACTTTGCTTAGGGCAGCAAGTTTAAGAGAAATAGAGCATGTCCTGTTTAGATTGTGGCTTATTTTGTTTGTCATTGCATTGCAATTTCAAACCAACACCTTCTGTTGCCATGACATCCATCCAAGCTTTCTCTAAATAGTTGCAGTATTTTTGAGCTCACAAACACCAGAAGATGTTAAGACAGTATTGTAATATCCTTAAATGTATACATTTTCTTATGAATTCTTATAAGCATAAATGATTTTAATCTTAAGACAAATGTTCATTTAACTCATGAAATATTAATTAAACCTTCTTTTCTAATATTTACCAAATGTGGCAATATTAATGGAGGGCACTGTACATGTAAATTAATTTAAGTGTTTTGTGAAAGGCAGGATTTCAAGGTTAAGGGTTTCTATAAGTGGATAATGAATTTTTTGGTGCTGGTCTGATATCTGGACGTGAATGATTCATGATTTTTAATTTAAAAGACAAGACAGGGAATAATAAAAAACAACAAAATGCTATCATATGAATAAAAAACTATGATAATAAAACTGTGGTTGTTTTGGATAAGTATGACTCACAGATGCTTCAAATCGTGTGAAAATGGGTAAAGATGCAAAATGAGTGATATTAGCTGAATGGAGTGATGGCATAGCTCTGCATTATTGTATTTTGCCTATCCAAAGCTGCCAACTCAAGCACACAAATTAGCCAAGAGGCCTAGCAAGTGGCCTCTCTTCGAACAGTGCCTTAATGTTACTTAACACTACCGTAGTAATGTTGCTGTTTTCATAAATGCTGATGAACATCGTAAAGAAAATCAGCATTTGAATCTTTTTCCATCAATCAGAATGCCAGTTATGTGATGAAGATGTAAAGAAATTGAGTAGGTTGCTAATGTTGCTAATGCATCATTCTTTGTGCTGGAATATTTAAGCTGATTTGGCCTGCAGAATTCTCTGCTTTCTATTCCTATTTCTCATCCAGATTGCTGTAGCATATTAATTTAATATTTATGCAGTCCTTCAGAAAATTCATTCATGGACACTCATGGATTTTTTCCTCTTACTTTTTTAAATGAGAGATTTGACTGCTTTCCATTGGTGTGTTTGGTTTAAAAAACAACAATTTATCATATTTATTAAGCTTTCAGTCTATAATATTAGTAAGGCCTTAGTTTATACATATAAATCATCTAAATTATAATTAGGAATAAAGCCTAATTGTGCATTTTTTAATTAGAAAATAATCAACAATAAGGTGGTGTGTTGTAGTCCTACGCGATGCAGAGTTTTCATCCCAAAGTTGATTCTTTTAATAAAATGCTATGCCCAGAAGTGTTTTATTCATCCTATAACACAGTAATGTTTAATGTTGTGGAACATCCAGGAAACAAATTAGTTTCTGTTATCTCTTACATTATAGTAACTATATATAGTCGTTCCCTCGCCAGCCTCTCTTTTCCCTCTCTAAAAAAAAATGCAGCTTGTCATGTTACGGAGAAACCACAAAGTCCTCTGTCCTGAAGACTTTCCTGTGTGTGCAAGCTTAAAGGAAGAGCTTTGTCTCTAACATTTACATGTTGTTGTTTTTTTAAATTCATTTATAACAGTACCAAATTAGTTTGAGTGAATTAATATAATCATGTGGTGTCTTACAGCCAAATTAATGTTATAGAACATTAATCAACACTTTATGATAAAGATTTGAGAATTCAACAGCGCTGTGGTGTAAAATACATTCATTGTGGCAGTATTTTTTGAGCTAGGAATCTTATCAGTTATGTTCACTTATTCCGGCCCTTCTACTTTAATTTTCCTTTCAGTAAACTAGTAGACTTGAATACAATATGCCTACTATCTTTCATACTATAACCCCCATCATGTTGTTCACTATTTCATGCGGAACACTTGTAACTAATGTTTTCTACTGTAAAAGGTGGCTTTATCACTTCTTACCCAGCAACTTCTGTACAGTGTGATAATGACACATACAGTATTTAGCCGTGCTAACATTACATTACAGTCCAGTGCAGTACTACTACAGTTAGAAATCATCATGACAAGTTAAGCCACAGTCTAATGAGACTTGAGTGATACTGGAGGACTTGGAGAATGGTACCTCGTGTGCTTGTTTGTGTGACTACAGCCTCTGCAGCTTCACCATGCCCGAGGGCGTTTATTACAGTAGCGTTGTGTGTGTGTTTATGAGTGCTGTTATTTGCAAGTGCCAAATTTCCAACCTCTTAGCCAATTTATCTTGTTAAATACTTCTGTGAGTATCTTATGATCTGTCACTTTTTTCATGTTTCTATGTAATGTCTGTGTTTGTCCCTGTTGTACAGTGAGGATGATATCAATGTAGTGGACAGTGCTATACCTCTGAAGCTTTTTTTATCCCATGTGTGTTCAGTGTCCTAATTTGGCAATACAGCTTCTTCAGCAAAGTGGTTAGAAGTGGTAAGAGATTCAGGGATATAGTTCAAAATGCTTTCTCAAAGAAACAAATTCCATTAGGTTAGCAGAACTTGTTGTATGACATCAAAATTGACATAATTTAGTTTGAGACAGGTCATTTTCCATGAAAAATGTAAATACATATATGAAAGGTAAATTTTAGATAGAGCTGCATGGGAAAAGTGGTGTAATTAATGTGTCAAGCAAGAATTGAGATCAAATGGTGGCTCTGGATTATGTCAAACAGCACTACAGCATAATATTGCAATTCTAACTGCATTTAGAAACTGTGTATGTACAATATTTAACTGTGGACTTTTATGTTGTTTTGAAATTACATGACCTTGCTGGTCTTTAATCTGTTCTGGTTATGAATGTGTTGAGCTAAAAAGAATATTGGACTAATTTGAAACTGTTCTTTGAATTACAATGGAAAACTCCTGATAATGGAGACTGATTGGAGAATGTTTAGAAGTTTTGTGTTGTTTTGCTTTAGGACTAAATAATTTGAGACTGGGATAGCAAAGCAGTGCTTTATTCGCTAAACAGAAAGACAACTGTGTTTTAGGTATTGTGTGTGGGGTAATATAACTGTCATCATTAAGATTTTAATGGGTACATCTCTATTGCGTTCCATAAACCGTCTAATATAATCAGTGGATGAGAGAAAAGGTTTTATTAGTCGTGTTGTGTAGACAGACATTGGGTGTGGCTGTTGTAAAGAGGTGAGCAAGCGGCACAGTCACATCAATTCTACTCCAACAGAAGTGTAATTAAAAACCAGTCCGCTTGTACAAGGGGGAAAATGAAATGCAGAGGGAGGCAGATAGACTGAGAGTGAGAGGAAGAAGAAGAGAGGGGATGAGAGTGAGAGAGAGAGAGAGAGAGAGAGAAAGAGAGAGTATGATGTAAAATAGATGTGAGGGAGAGATTTAAACAGGCTGCTATATTGGGGATAATATAATGGAATGTCAGTGGAATAGCAAATCTGGGAAAGTACATCAAGTTTCTGCTGTGAGACAAAGAAAGTACAAAGAGACCTTTATTATAGGTCACCTACTGTTTAATTAAGCAAAAGAAGATATAACCCTGAACTTGACTGTCATTGAAAAGTCTTCTTCTTTGTCCACACGAAAGGAGAAAAAGAAAACTTTGGCTGTTATTGTTCCTTAAGTGGCCTTTTAGAAGCAAGGCCAAATTCAGAGAAAGGTAGTCAGTTCTAGGATAGATGACAGATGAAATGTGAAAGCGAGACTGTCCAACAGAGAAATGTTCATTCCTCTTTTACTTTTTGTGTAGCCTGAATACTTGAATGACTCAGGCTCATTATCTCTTGAATAGAGGTGAGGTATGGAGGACGACAGCGCAGTTGACGCTGATTCTGTC
Organism: Ictalurus punctatus; assembly: GCF_001660625.3. Lineage (NCBI taxonomy): Eukaryota > Metazoa > Chordata > Actinopteri > Siluriformes > Ictaluridae > Ictalurus > Ictalurus punctatus. The sequence goes on from NC_030421.2 coordinate 22,483,381, forward strand.
TAAGAGCCTTTTTTAAAGTCTCCCTTCTTATGTTTTAAACATGGTCATGCTCCAATTTGTCTCTCTGTGTGTATAGCCAGTGTTATAGCCAGTGTTGGGTAAGTTGCTCAAAAAAAGTACTCCACTACAGATTACTAATTACTACTTTAAAATTCTAATCTGATTACATTACTGATTACTGCATGTAAAAAGTAATCAGATTACTAATTACTTTACTTTCACGTTACTTTCAAACCCACAAAAATACTCTTTAAAGTGAAACTCATAGTTCTTTCAGTATTTTTAGACAATTGGCATTATCATAAAACCTCGGGTGTTGTCACTGTTTGTAGGACTACCAGACCAATAAAATATAAAACTTTTCTAACTAGGCTAGTTTACTGAGGTTAAGCCAGCCGCTCATCTTGAAAGCACCATTAAGCTAGCCGCACATAAATTTTAGGGGCGCTTTTACAAAGGGAAAAACAAGCGTCCGCGAGCTCCTATACAATAAAAGAAAATTAACTTTTATATAAAACGATCATTTTAAATAAATAAGTAACAAAACAAACACAATAATTTAGTGTCGCTAGCCAAGGGGAGGCACAACTAAGCTATCATTGTATGGGTTTAGCTGCTACAGTGCCATGCAAAGTACATTATCTTTTCTCATGCTCTGCTCATATCATGTTCATGTAAACTGGAACTCATATAGACATTTACACGCCTTGTTTTCCTGCTAAGTATCAGAGGATGTTACTGTTTCAGTTTCACCCCCTTTATTGGTTTAAAAAAAATAAATCGGCAACTATCCATTTTTCCTCACACTGACTGTGAGCTGCGTTTGGCAGAATTGAGATCTGTCAGTGGATAAGACACGAGTGTTTCCACGTATTTTCCTGTAAACCCTGTCTGATTGCTCTCACCTCCGTTTACTGAAGATATAAAATTACAACACCGCCGTCTTCTTTTACTGACATTCAGTTACGTAGTGACGAACTGCTCCAAGTGGAGAATTATTCGGGGCTAAAGAAAAGATCTTCAGGGCAAAACGAGATTTATTTTAAAAATGCATTTTACTTAATACTGTTTTCTTAACAATAATTTTGTAATGCAAATAATGTAATTTTATTGACATCAATAACTGTAATCAAATTACATAAATTTAAAATGTAATGCGTTACATTACTGAGTTATCTGAAAAAGTAATTAGATTACAGTAATGCATTATACCCAGCTCTGAATATAGCACATAATATTAATAAACCAGCTAAAATCTTACCTTATCTAAACTGTTCCAACAAACTCTGGCTTTATAATACATAATAAAGCTTCCTAAAACTGTACATACACTGTCTGTTATAAAGTTGGCACTTGCTTTTTTTATTTTTAGTTGTCAAGCAATGTTTGCTTTTGAACAACCTCCCCAAAAAACTTAAGACCGAGATGTAGCCTTTATTATCACACATACATATGCATACTCATAAATAAAGATACAGTTTAAATAATTTTCTTTTCATCAACATGCTGGGGTCAGAGGGCGGGGTCAGCCGGAATGCGGTGTCTCTGAAGAACAGATGGTTGCTCAAGGGCCCAACAGTGGCAGCTTGGCAGTGCTGGGATTTAAGGAGATATCTAGCGATGAAGGAGACGGTGCTATCCTTGACCTGGTTGTTCTCAGAGAAACATCAGGCGAAAAGTCTAAAATAGGCCGTCACTGATACTTTCTGGAAATATGAAAAAAGACAGCTTTAATTGACAATCAAAGTGATATAAATAATATACTTTATTTAATGTGCATTGCATTTTCTGATTGCTTTTGTTCTTAGATTGTTATGCTGCTAGGCTACAGACAGGTACTCTAATAGTCACACAGACACACACACACACACACACACACACACACAACCTTCTTGTTTCACTTTATCTCCTTGCAAATGCATGACGTCAGGTCGCTAGGCAACTGGATGAGCAAACAGAATCCCTCTCTGCATGGAGGGGTCACCCCATCTCTCAGATCAGCACGTGGCTCTAGCAACCCATTAACTATGTACATGTACACACACACACACACACACACACACACACACACACACACACACACACACACACCTATTAACCTTGTCTCTTCATTTTTCATCGCTTTATGTGTTTACTGGCTTTACTGGTCTTACTGCATCCTAGTCTTTTAATGTTGTGTGAGAAAACAACTGAATGAATGAAAGTAATGGAGCATGTGCTATTGAAAAAAAAACAGTCTCAGATGTTTCTATTCAAGAAAATTAATTAATTAGTGCAAATGGAAAAAAAGATAAGCCACAGATATCTTATGAAATTCTTAGGGAGTGTCTTCGGCAGTATCAGAGCTGTGTTAAGGAAGCACAGTTCAAATATATCTCAGATTTAATTGCACAAAATGCACAAAGGCCAAAGGTACAATTAATGTCTTTTTAAATCCTACTTTGAGTGGCCGTTTAGAGACTTCTACTGTCCTGTGTGACCAATTTGCAAATCATTTTATTCATAAAGTTGAGGACATGAGGTCTAACATACCACCCTGTGGCTCTGTTTTCTTAGAAACACTATATCAGAGCTCTTACATCACTTTCAACTTGGGTCAACTCCCCAACTCTCTGATATTGTTTCTAATATGAAGTCCACAAACTGTCGTTTAGATGTTTTGCCTTCACACATTTTTAAAGAGGTGTTTTCCAGTGTTAAGTCAGGTTGTTACTGCTATTATTTATAGCGCCCTAGAAAATGGAGTTGTGCCAGTTGTGTTTAAACATGCTGTAGTCCAGCCATTGTTAAAAAGGCATCATCTTGACCAACATGATCTGAATAATTACAGACCCAGCTCCAAACTGTCTTTTATCTCAAAAGTCTTGGAAAAAGTTGTTTATTCTCAGGTCTCTTCTTACATGAGTACTTTTTACATTTTTGATGCATTTCAGTCTGGTTTTAGGGAACAGCATAGTTTGTTACCAATGACATTTTACTCTCTCTTGACTCTGGTTCCTGCTGTATTTTAATCCTGCTGGATTTAAGTTCAGCCTTTGATACAGTAGATCATGACATACTGTTAAAGAGACTTAATCATGTGGCTGGGTTTCAAGGACCTGTGTTGATGTGGTTTGCTTCTTACCTTAAGGGGAGAACTTGTTCTGTTAATGTAGGAAATTGTTTCTCATCTCATGCACAGATCTTTTATGGTGTTCCTCAGGGTTCCATTTTGGGACCTCTTTTGTTTGTAATACAGTATCTCACAAAAGTGAGTACACCCCTCACATTTTTGTAAATATTTGATTGTATCTTTTCGTGTGACAACACTAAAGAAATGACACTTTGCTACAATGTAAAGTAGTGAGTGTACAGCTTGTGTAACAGTGTAAATTTGCTGTCCCCTCAAAATAACTCAACACACAGCCATTAATGTCTAAACCACTGGCAACAAAAGTGAGTACACCCCAAGTGAAAATGTCCAAATTGGGCCCAATTAGCCATTTTCCCTCCCCGGTGTCATGTGACTTGTTAGTCTTACAAGGTCTCAGGTGTGAATGTGGAGCAGGTGTGTTAAATTTGGTGTCATCGCTCTCACACTCCCTCATACTGGTCACTGGAAGTTCAACATGGCACCTCATGGCAAAGAACTCCCTGAGGATCTGAAAAAAATAATTGTTGCTCTACATAAAGATGGCCTAGGCTATAAGAAGATTGCCAAGACCCTGACACTGAGCTGCAGCACGGTGGCCAAGACCATACAGCGCTTTAACAGGACAGGTTCCACTCATGGTCGACCAAAGAAGTTGAGTGCACGTGCTCAGCATCATATCCAGAGGTTGTCTTTGGGAAATAGACATATGAAAGCTGCCAGCATTGCTGCACAGGTTGAAGGGGTGGGAGGTCAGCCTGTCAGTGCTCAGACTATATGCCGCACACTGCATCAAATTGGTCTGAAGCTGTTGTCCCAGAAGGAAGCCTCTTCTAAAGATGATGCACAAGAACGCCTGCAAACAGTTTGTTGAAGACAAGCAGACTAATTAATTGGATTACTGGAACCATTTCCTTGGTTCAGATGGTGTCAAGTGTGTGTGGTGGCAACCAGGTGAGGAGTACAAAGACAAGTGTGTCTTGCCTACAGTCAAGCATGGTGGTGGGAGTGTCATGGTCTGGGGCTGCATGAGTGCTGCCGGCACTGGGGAGCTACAGTTCATTGAGGGAACCATGAATGCCAACATGTACTGTGACATACTGACGCAGAGCATGATCACCTCCCTTCGGAGACTGGGCTGCAGGGCAGTATACCAGCATGAAAACGACCCCAAACACACCTCCAAGATGACCACTGCCTTGCTAAAGAAGCTGAGGGTGAAGGTGATGGACTAAACCCTATTGAGCATCTGTGGGGCATACTCAAACAGAAGGAGGAGGAGCACAAGGTCTCTAACATTCACCAGCTCCGTGATGTCGTCATGGAGGAGTGTAAGAGGACTCCGGTGGCAACCTGTGAAGCTCTGGTGAACTCCATGCCCCAAGAGGGTTAAGGCAGTGTTGGAAAATAATGGTGGCCACACAAAATATCGACACTTTGGGCCCAATTTGGACATTTTAACTTAGGGGTGTACTCACTTTTGTTGCCAGCGGTTTAGACATTAATGGCTGTGTGTTGAGTTATTTTGAGGGGACAGCAAATTTACACTGTTACACAAACTGTACACTCACTACTTTACATTGTAGCGAAGTGTCATTTCTTCAGTGTTGTCACATGAAACGATATAATCAAATATTTACAAAAATGTGAGGGGTGTACTCACTTTTGTGAGATACTGTATATGTTTCCCCTTGGTCACATTATTCAGAAACACAACTTGTCAAATCACTGTTACACTGATGACACACAGCTTTATTTTCCTGTAAATTCGAATAACAGCTGTTCTCTGTCAAATTTGTTTGAATGTCTTTATGACATTAAATACTGGATGGACACGAATTTTTATTCACAGCTAAATAGTGATAAAACTGAAATAATCATTTCAGCTATTGCTATTTTCAGTCAGTTAGGTCCTCTGTCTACCAGTGTGCATGATTGTCTCAAAAACCTTGGTGTCATTCTCATTATGTTTTGATAAGCAGATCAGTACTGTTGTCAAAAGCAGATTTTTTCAGCTGAGATCTATTGCTAAATCAAGAAAATGCTCTCTAAGAAACACTTGGAAAAGGATATTCATGCTTTTATAACATCAAGGTTAGACTACTGTAATTCCCTCTATTTTATATTGCCTAAAACTGCTCTAGATCGCTTGCAAATGCGGCAGCTAGATTGCTAGATTATTAACTGGCACCAGAAAACATGAGCACATTACTCCTGTCCTCGCCTCTTTATACTGGTTGCCAGTCAATTTCCGCATTGATTTAAAAATTCTGTTATTCGTTTTTAAAGCTTTGCATTTACTTGTTCCCCAGTACATATGCGATCTCCTTAGCCTGTATTTTGCCGCAAGATCTCTTCGATCATCCAGCCTTTCAGTCCCTTGTTCACGTTTTAAAACCAAAGGTGACCGGGCATTCGTAGTACAGTCATGGCCAAAAGTTTGCAATCACTATACTATATATTATATATGTAAAGTGATCGCAAACTTTTGGCCATGACTGTAGCTGCTCCCAGGCTCTGGAATAGTCTCCCTTTTCATATTAGAACTTCACCCACTATTGTCATGTTCAAATCTTCTCTGAAGACCCATTTTTATACATTATATTCAGTAATTCGGTCTGAGGGTGTAGAATTTTCATTTGTCCATCGTTATTTGATACTATTAAATGTTTTAAATCTGTTTTATACTACTTGTACAGCAGTTTGGTTTCAACTTCTATTGTTTTTAAATGTGCTTTATGGAAAAAAAAATCTGAACTAAACTAAAAATCTTAAGAGTCATTAACTACACAGGTAATATGCCATAATATGAATGTCTGACTTAAATAAAAAGCAACTTAAGCACTTGTGTAAACCAAATCTGTATACAGAGAACTTTGCCTGTATAAATATTGATCTAACTTTTGAATTTAAGTTACTGACTTTGAATATGGCTTTTATTCCTTATCCTATCCCTAATCCCTAATCTGTACTTAGAAATAGGAAAAAGATTTGGTGTCTTTCTACATAGATAACTGATTCATTGTGCCAGATACACCCATACAGTATATTATGCCTGCTATCAATCATATTATAATTCCCATTAGGGATGTCACGAGAACCAATACTTCGGTAACAAGTCGGTACCAACATTCTTAAAACGTGACGGTACTTGTTTTTCTGCAGTACCATTAGTACCGTTTGTAACGAAAGTACCGGAAGTACCAAGGTTGCTATTCTTCCGCACCTGATGGGGGCAGCAAATACGTGCAAGTGTTTTAGTCGGTCCACAAGTGGTGAAGAAGAAGAGGAGCGCCTACAAGCACACAGGAAAAACTACAGAAGTTTAGCTTAGCTTAACAAGTTTAGCTCCGCCCCAACTCGTTGAGAGGAAAGCGAGTATTTGGCGAAGCACCTGAAAGATGGTCCTATATTATATTTGTTTGCGGCAGCCAGCATTGTTGCCGTGAAACCAGCTAACGTTATGCTCCATGTAATGTTTGCGATAGCCAGTTATTTGTTAACGACTCTAACGCATTGCGATGTTATAAACTACCTCCGAATGGGTCACCATGCATCGCCATTCAGCCCGTGTCCTGTCAGCTAAATGTAGCTACTGTCACTAATAATTATTCAAATGTTCATGCTTTTAATAAATCATTTTGGCCTGCCACCATATCAGTGAATTTAAACTAATGCTTGCATTCAGAGTATAAGGTGTGTGTGTGTGTGTGCTCACGTTTAGGAGTGCACCTCTGGAGACTCATTGTCAGGCAGTGTTTGATAAATAAAATACCCTCCCCTCTATTCCTCTTCCCCCCCCTCTCTCTCCCCCTCTCCGTCTCTCTCCCCCTCGCCCTCTTTTTCCCAGTATCAGCCAGAGGAGGATGTCCTCCAGGAGAGTTTTTTTTATTTGATTTTTTTAATTTTATTTTTATACCACACTTTGGTATCGAGTACTGTGTACTTTTGGTGGCATCGGTACCGACTACTAGATTTTTGGTATCGTGACATCCCTAATTCCCATCATACTGTTCACGTTCTTCATGTGTAACACTTGTGACTGACGTTTCCACAGTCAACCACTGTGAACTGTGACGTTATCAGTTCTTACCCAGACAGTTCTGTGCAGTGTGATAATGAAACATATTTAGCAGTGCTAATATTATATTACAGTCCATGCATTGACTAAATACAGTCAACTAAATATCACCATGGCAAAGATGTCAAGCTAAAAATTAGTGTAACTTGTATCAGCAAGTGATATTGAAGGACCTGAGCTTTGTGTGCATATATGTGGACTACAACCACTACAGCTCCACCATGCCTGAGGGCATTTATTACAGTAATACTGTGTTTTGTCTGTGTTCATGGGTGCTCAGTTATTTGCTAGAGTGACAGTACCAACCTGCCTCTCAGCCTCTTCAACTGTCACAAACATTAGTATCTTCATTCATGCAATGTTGAATCACTGGGATAGAGTACATGAAACTGAGATAATAACTTTTCCCTGAATTTTATATTTGCACAGCCATTGATTTATTTGTAATGGTCATAGCAGTAGATCAGTGTAGTTTCTATAGCCTAAGTCTACATTGACATATGGCTATAAAAATATTAAACAATTAAAATGAGCTCTTAAATCTGCAGCAGCCTGCAGAAGGAAATTATACTCATCTGTTTATGTTCCATATTATTTCTGGATCAGGATGATGGAAAAAACTGTAAAACAGAGTGTTATGTTTGCATCATTTAAGAAATTAAATAGGTTGAAGTTACAGTAGAACTAAAATAGGTTAATGGATTTCTGATTAAAAATAACAATACTGTAGAATAAAATAGAAATAAATAAAAAAGAGAAAAGGAAAGAGATGGTAATATAATAAAAACTCATTAGAGTTTTGAGGAAAATATCACACACTAAAACAATGAAATCTATACATTCATAAAAAAATCTTTCCTTAGCAGCTGTAACTGTGACAAACACTTTCTACATAAATAATTGCTAAGCAATTTTTCCAGCCATTTTTCAGGGATACTTTTCTGGGTTTTTTCCCTTATAGATTTGTGGAGGTGTTTGGAGATCAATCTTAAATCTTTTGGTGTAATTCCTCACAAATCACTGTGATTGGTTTAAGGTATGGTGGAGTAGGCCTGTGTCTGTTGTCTACAAATATCTCTTGTACGGATTTGTGTCCCCAAAATTTTGTTTGACAGTGATACATACAATAATAATGCTAATAATAGTTTTTCAAAAAAAACACCAGGCTCCAAAAAATTATAGATAAATAGCAGAAGCTTTAGGAGTGGCCAAATCAACAATTTGGTGCATTCTTAAAAAGAAGGAATGCATTGGCAAACTCCGCAACACCAAAAGGCCTGGAAGACCATGGAAAACAACTAAAGTGAACGACTGCAGAATTCTTTCCTTGTTAAAGAAAAACCCCTTCACAACATCTAGTCAAGAACACTCTAGAGGAGGTACTGTAGGTGTATGATTGTCAAAGTGTACAATCAAGATACACCTTCATGAATGTAAATACAGACGGTTTACCTCGAGATGGAAACCACTGGTAACACTCAACAGCAGAAAGGCCAGATTAGACTTTGAAACAAAAGCCTGACCAGTTCTGATGCAAGATTAATTTATGCCAGAATGATGAGAAGAGTATGGAGAAGGAAAGGAAGGGCTCATGATCCAAAGCACACCACATCATCTGTCAAACATGTGGAGGAAGTGCTATCGCATGGGTAAGTATGGCTGTCAGTGGAACTGGGTCACTGGTGCTTATTGATGATGTGACTGAAACAATGGCGGTAATTCCTAAACATTTAATTCAATATTTTAGTTAAAACTCTTGAATTAAAACTGAAAGTCTACACTTTCACAATCACATCAATCTTGGTGGTATGGACCTGACTGTATATAATGTGAATTTTACACATATACTCTATACATAATTACAGTTGACATTCATTAGGAGTTATTACTCGTATTTATATAGCTCCTGTCATTTCCAGATAATTACATAGCCTTATTAGATTCCTTTAAATCAAATCATTTAATTAAACATGAATAAGCACCACTAATCAAACCCAATTTACAGTATATCAGTGTGTCAATCAGTGTTCATCTTTGAAAGCTTACATGCCCTATATTAAGTTCCTCTGATGGTTAGCTGCCTCGCTGATGAGACAAAGATGAAACAAAGTGATGGGTTGCAATGAAAAACTATGGCTGGTTATGGATAGTCTCACAGCTAGACATCAACTAAGGAGAGCTTACAGCGCTTACATTAACCAGAATATCTGGCAACACCTCCAAGTTCTGGAATGATTTCCTGTTTAATGTGTTTAAAGTACACCAGCATCACTTATTGTGAATATATTCTCACAGCTTTCAATATATTGAAAACTGCAGCATAATATAATTCAGGATATGACCATTTTTGTGAAAAGATATTTGAATTTATTCATTCTGGTTAGGCATGTATTCTTAATTTTCAACTAAAATTGGCCAGCCTTTAATCATGGTTTATAAATTTATTATTAGGTTTTTTATGAGCAAATATACTAGGACTTTCCATGTCATCATATGTCTTTGCATCAGTTGTATCTACTGGATAGATTCATATAAATATGAGAGTTATCATATAACTGATTATTTACACATCTGATTCATAATGCATACACACAGGCCAACAGCAGGGAACCAGGCAATGATTTTAACCATAGAATAGAAATGGTATAAAAATCTTTTTGTTCTTTGTCAAGAAACATGTTACTCTCTGATACGTCTCAGTAAAAATATGTAATTTTCATGTTTTTGTCATTATTTTTGAATGGCATTTTTACAGAGATTGCATGCTCTGAAACTGCTCTTAAAAATCTGTTGTTAGTAGCAGGGCTGAATGTGATACACAGCCAATACCTTTTCGGACTAGTTTAGTCTATGTTAAATGCCATGTTTTTAAAAGAGACTAAACAGGTATAACAGATGTCAGTATTGTTCGTGCTAGGTTGACACATTACCATCAGCTGCACTAAGATTGTGTGACACTAATAGTTATTTTCTCAATGCATTCTTGTGCCAGAACTATAGTGGAACAAAAACACAAGTGAGGCTACTACTTTTCCATTTATTCTGTGCTTAAAATAAACCCAGTGAGTTTACATTGATCAAGCTGATTTAAATGTCATAGCATGTGTGAGGGCCCTTGAATCTTTAGACCTGCCTGCACCATATACTGTATACACACTTGTTCACCCACACATACAGGTCCCAAACCTTTTGTCTTTAAAGACTGTAAAATATAATGATAGTGAAAATAGACCAAATCAGTTAATAGAGAGCAATTCCTAGGAGTTGAGTCACTTAGAATAACTTGTAACATATAATGTTAACTTAATCAAACAAAAAATATTGAAAGCTTAAGATTCATGGGTTGATGATGCATCACATACATGTTTAGTACATATATAGACATGTTAGAATGTTCTGAAACTGTCAAAAGTTAGAAAATGTATTAAAATATTCAAATAATGACATTTTAATAATGTTTATAAAACAATAGCATAAACTATGTGCTAATTCTTGATTATGGTCGTTTTTTTTTTTAAACTATGTGTCAAATTGGTTTGTATGAATGGCAAGTGGAGCTGAACTTGATTTCAAAATTGCAAAAGTCAAAGACAATGGCTGCATATTTAAGTTTTATCAGAAACGTGTGTGTTCATTTTGATTAGTTTATTATGTATTTTTGACATACCTGGCAAACAAAAATGCAAAACATTAAAGTCTGGGCACCTAATTGTAGTTAGGTAAATTAAACATTTAGGACATAACAGATTGGTTGAAGAATTGTTTTAATCACATTTTCATGCAATGAATTTGGGCAACTCCAAACATCAACATATTAATGAAATGGTACATGGTGGCTTAGTGGTTAGCATGTTTGCCTTGCACCTGTGGGGTTGGGGGTTTGATTCCTATGGTACTGTTCCCTCATTATTAGCATACCCCTAAATCCCAATTTAACCCCTGCTGTCCTTTTCCTTTTTGCCTCTTGATATTTGCTTGCAGCTAATGTTTTTTATTCTAATATCTGGAGGCAAAGATTTATCAAATCACCACTAACACTGTGTAATAAATATGTTAATTTCAATTAAATGAAAAAGGTATTTTGATTATGTCACTGTGATGCATTGTTTTCTGAGATTGTCTGGTAGTATTGATACTGATACCAGATAATAAGTAGTCATGAGATAGTAAAGAGATGTATAATTCAGGAAGACATTTTATAATACACTTTGTGCTGTTAATCCCTGGAGACTGTTGGTTACTCATAAAATAAAACAGAAGTAATAATCATCTGTGGCATTCCTTAACTAATAGAACATTACCTATAGATTTGTCATTTCTTTTCTTTTTGCTTCTCCCCACTTCATCATTGCAGTTCCTCTTGATCAGTCTCCTAACAGATGTTTTATGGGCTTTGATCTCCTGTTCTTCCCATTCCCCATGGCAATGCTGGTAAACTGCTGTTGATTTTTCACTGCGCTAAACCTCACTCTGTTCTCGGAGAGAGAGATGCATTGATTGGTGTTGCACACTGAGCACAGAGGCAGGCCATGCACATGTGATCCAGCTACTGACTGGCCCTTTGAACATGAAATGTGTGGAAGACCAATGCTATGTTGTTTTCTAAGGATTAACTGGAACAAATAAAGTCCTGGATTTGGGATTAATAATATAGTAACCTTTTCTCAATATAAAATGAACAAATATTTATATATTTAGCACTTCTTCCTATATTGAATTTAAATAGTTATTTACATTTTTAATGATACGCCAATGCTGAGTATCATTACCAAAACTGGTTTGAAAGACTGGATCAGTATTATATCAGGTTTGACATAAACTCCCTGGCCAAAGAATTAGTTGCATCCACCAACAGCATGGCCTTATTGTATAGTGTCAATAGGTTGCCCGGTTGAACAAATGCAGCTTAACTTAAAAGCAGAATGTCATTTATTGACCAGATACTGAGGTTGCCTTTTGTACTTCATGTCCAAGCAGAACACAACACTGACATTCCTATGTTCCAGGATGACGACTGTAATGTGTGTAGTGCCAAATGTGTGTGTGACTTATTTGAAAACATGATGGAATACTCAGACACTTTGGGAGTATGATGGAGGATTTAAAAAATGTAGTAAAATTTGTTGAATTTGAAGTGCCAAATAAACCCACATTAAGGCCTGGTGATCAGTGACTGGGTCAGTCAAGCTGTCTCAGTGTTCCGTCATGCTTGCCAAACAATTCACACACAGATTTGGCCCAATGCACCCTAAAGTTGTTATTCTGAAATGTGGGATGGGATGAGGCACTGCTACAGTATTGGTGGATGCAGATTTTTTTCTCTGGAGAGCTTATTTTCCAATTTGACCCAGCGTTATATGGAGTAACACATTATACACATGAATAAAGGATGCTAAATGACACATTTCACTATTGTGTCAATGATATTTGTATAACTTACAAAAACTTTGCTTACTTATACTTACTACATATACTTACAGTGCTTAATCCAATATCTAAATATGTAGTAGTTATTCACACTATTATTTTATATTATGGCGCCATTATTGATATTATTGATTACTGTACATGCATTTACTCTAAGCCCCTATCATCGAAATATGTATACTAGTATTTAATTATCTGTTTCTCTCTGTAGGTTGATGTGGTTCATGGACCGTCCGTTCTCTCCTGTGTGAAGTTCCCTCCAGTGCAAATCACAACCCCTTCCTGTCACACTTCGTCCATTTCACCTTGACTCTGCACTCGTGCCCTCTCATCTCTCCATTCCAGCACTGCCCCCCTCCAGCACCACCTTTTTGCCATCTGGTCACTGAGGGAGTTGGGATGATGCCAGTCATGCACACCTACAATTTCTGTTTCAACCAGGGCTAATCAGAGGCGTCTCCAAACACCCCTCCTCGCCACACACACCGCAGCGGGCGAGATGGGCGACTGTAGCTGGGTGTGTTTGAGCCCAGCCGAGTTCTCCCAACTTCAGCAATACAGCGAGTGTGAGTACCAAGCAAAAGTCATCCACAGGGCGAAAGTGTGTTCTTGATGGTCTGAATCCTAGACTCAGAGCATCAAGGTCTCCATGCTGTCTTTGCTCCATCATTCTACAACAGCTAAATTATTGCTAAATAATTAACTAAATTAAATTGTAGTATTTAAATGAGCAAAAGAAAGCCTTCATATCTCATCACCATTCATAGAGCCCTGTGAATTAAATTTTCAAGTACATCAAACATTAAAATTAATAAATTGCATGCAGAATCATATGGGACTGCACTTAATAAAACTGTAGATTCTTTGTAATGTCTAGCTATATAATATCTGTCTTTTTTTTATATTTTAATTTTGACATGTCCACTCCACCATGTTTTTGTCTCCTAACTGCATAAAAATGATCTAAGAGTAACTATTTCTTAGATCATTCTTGGTCTTTGTGATGGCAAATGGCACATACCCTATAACTAACTCAGCATCAGTATCACAACAATCATTGCCTTGTATTATAACACATGATAAAAAATATGAATGTGAAGGTGTCCTCAGAAAGGACACTTCTTTGAGTCCATATACTAAATTCTCAAGGACACACCCTATTCAAAGACACTCTCCCTGATCTTCAGTCTATATACATATCAACCAGTGCATCAGTACCATTGAATAGACTAATAATATAGAGTTTCTGTCAGTTTAGAGCAAAGTAGAAATCCACCATAGCCCGGTACTCTGTGAGGCCAGTAAACACAACGCTTAGTGCAGCCACAAACACATAGACAATGAGCGCCATCACAAAACACAATAACAGTTAACAAATACTGTACATTTGACAAAAACAGCAAAAAGCCTACTCGCCAAAACCAAACATAAAAAAGGGGGATGTGGAATATAAGACAGGATTGCAAAATAAAACAGGATGCATTCATCCCATGTAACAATTCACCCCTACTGTAATTTAGTTTTTTATTCCTCTATAATTTGTTTCCAATTTCTAATATTTAGTATCTTATTTTTAGGCAGCTGAATGATTTTTTTTTTTTTTTTTTTGTAGTCTGTAAGACAGCTAAATGTAATTTTTTTTGAACATGTAATTTGGAGCTATTATGTGTAAATGTCTCTGACACCAGGCTTTTGGGAAACTTTTGGGAATGTAGGCTATATTGACAGCAAGTATTGATGCCCTGTGCCATGAAACATCAGGAAAGGGACCACCATAGGAACACCCATGACCAGATTTTATTTGAGTGGTGAACTAACCACATCAAAGTGGTGTTAGTGGCAGTATGTGTATCACGCTTTTAGGTTGAGTATTGTCCACAGCTAAAAATATCCATCTAATAGTATCCTGTGTTGAGAAACCCACCATCAACAAAGTACTAGAGGACAACTAACATAAATTGTCTCTAATTATATACCTACAATGTACAGTCATGGGAAAATGAAAGTATATATTTTTTTTTATAACAAATATGTGGTCCTCATCAACTTCTGTAAACAAACGTATAACCTCAGGTGACAACAAAAAACATAACAGATTTCAATATGTAGTCATTTTTTTCCAAAAAGTAAACCAACATTTAGAAACCAAGTGGGGAAAAATAAGTACATCCTATAATTCAGTAACATGTAGAACCACCTTTAGCAACAATAACTTGAAGTAAAAGTTTCTTTAGGGCTTTATCAGTCTCTCGCATTGTTCTGGAGAAATTTAGCCCCACTCTTCTTTACTTAAGTTCATTGATGTTTGAGGGCATTTGTTTATGCACAGCTCTCTCATGATCCCTCCACAGCATCTCAATGTGGTAGAAATCTGGACTTTGACTTGGCCATTCCAATACTCTGATTTATTTTTCTTTAGTCATTCAGATGTCGCTTTGCTGGTGTGCATGGGATCATTGTCCTGTTGCATGACCCAATTTTGTCCCAGCTTAAGCTGCTGGACAGATGGCCTCACATTTGTCTTAAGAATATACTGGTATGAAGTGGAATTCATCACGGTCTCAATGACTGCAAGTTTCCCAGGTCCTGTGGCTGCAGAAGAAGCCCAAATCATCATCCCTCCACTATCATGCCTGA
The DNA here is from genome assembly GCF_001660625.3 of Ictalurus punctatus. NCBI lineage: Eukaryota > Metazoa > Chordata > Actinopteri > Siluriformes > Ictaluridae > Ictalurus > Ictalurus punctatus. Next base: position 22,498,656 of record NC_030421.2, read on the forward strand.
CAGTTGGTATGAGGTGTGTGTGGTGATAAACTGTGTGTTTGGTTTTTGCCAAACATGGCACTGTGCATGATGTCCAAACATCTCTACCTAGCTCTTTGTCCATGTAAGCCATACTTATTTAGTATTTATTCTTATTGTGCAAGTATGGTTGTCATGGACAAATGGCTAGGTAGAGATGTTTGGACCTCATGCACAGAGCCATGTTTGGCAAAATCCAAACACAGTTTATCACCACACACACCTCATACCCATTAACATTTAATGTGCTCACAGAGGCCTGTAGGTCGCATGATGTAGTTTTTATATTTATATATATATATAATATATACACACACACACACACACTCACACACCTCATACCCATCAACATTTAATGTGCTCATTAATCTGAGCATGAAAGGTCTGATCTTGGACTGAATTTTATGGGACACTCACTTGTGTAGAAGTTAGTGACACAATTGATATGTAGGCCCTAATAAATAAAGGTGTGTCTAATAAAGTGACCAGTGAGAATATACATTATTTCAAATCCCCAATAACTGCTCACACTACCATGTCACTACTTTGTCAACAGTACTGGGAATTGTCCAGCACCCATTAATATCTATTGATCAGCAGTGGTTCTATGGCCTTCTTTTACATGTGTGTAGTCTGTAATGCTTGCTTCCCTCTTACACTATTATGTAAGATGTCAACCCTGAAGCATTTTTCCAAATAACTGTCAATTGGAGGCAGAAATGAAAGGAGATCAATACAAATCAGATAAAATGAAAAATTTTTACTTTTAACATTTACCAGATTTTAAAAGACAATAAGTAAAAGACAAGGCTTAAACAGCCTAGTACAAAAGCTTTGACCCTCTTTTTTGGACCATAAACAACAATTTTGGGTGGTTGAAAAAATTGATATACTGTCATTATGAACTTTGTAACATTGTTAATAATTATCAGATTTATTTAGCCATTGAGATTTTTTTATTTAAATATTGGATGACTGTTGATGAAAGTAGTGCACATTATGTATGTACCTCCATTATAAATGGTTTGTTATATTACCGCTGCCAGCACAAGAGTTTGTGTGTGTCTGTGTGTGTGTGTGTGTGTGTGTGTGTGTGTGTTTTGGAAGAATATGCGTTATCATTGGCCCTTATATTTTTGTCTCTCACACTTACACACACTTATACAAACATAGAGGGACCTTTTTTCCCCTGAGTCCTCACACTGCTCAGTAGCCCACCTGAGCATAACATGTACACATTCAGTAGTTCTATGCATATGTAACACATATGTATCAATATTGCAAATTGTAATTATATAGTGTGATTTATAGAGGAGTCTAATTTACTACTTGGATCCCTATTTAAATGCCTGCTATATATTTAAAAGCTAGTTAGAAATCCCAGCTTTCAAAAATCAGGCACATTTGAATTTTATCTTTATTGAATGAAAACAGCTTTTGCATATAGGATATGGGCATTTGATCATATACCATATGTCCTGGGGTCTAATCTTATCCGCAAAGGACCAATGTGGCTGCAGGTTTTCATTCCAGCCAAGCAGGAGCCATCTGACAGTCGATTGAAGACCAAGATGAATTGATGGAATCAGTTGCCTCTTGCTTGGTTGTAACGAAAACCTGCAGCCAATGCTGTGCTGTCTGGGAAAGTATTGACACCTAAATTGCCTTCTGAATGAGCAGTAATCAACAAGTCACTGTTACAGATGTACAGTTATCTTCTGATACAAGCTGCATTTATACATGATGCAATTATGAGCATTATTGTAAGGAAGAAAATCGTCTTGTTCATTAAAAGCAATGCATTTTGTATTTGTGTCAGTTGTATAAGTGTTAGTGGACAGGCTAATGTTCCTTTAACTAAGTCAGATAGAAATTTGCAGATAGAGATAGGTAGATAGAGATCCTACTGTTACCCTGCTGCCAGCTACAGCATTAATGGGACAGCAAGTCACAAAGCAAATAAATATGATTCTATAGTTCCTCTCAGAATTATTCTCCTCCATTTCATCCCTTGCATGTTTTTGAAAGGTACGTATTTGAAAGGTGTGTGTGTGTGTGTGTGTGCGCGCGTGTGTGTGAAATATATTTGCCAGATTGACTTAAAAAAAAAATCAGCCTAAAGAGATGTGTTTTTTCATGCTCTCTCAGTGTCAGTGTGTGGATTTTTCTCAAAGTAAGGAGAATAATGGGTCTCTGGGTCTCTGCTTCATGTCAACTCAAAGCTTAGTCTTTTTAGATGTATATACATCAATACTAATGGCATTTAGCAGATGTATTTTTCAGCGCTGCATAGCCCTCAGTCATCATATGTGTTCCTCCTCTCTATCCAACCTCTGGCATTTTGCAGTAAAGAGGATCATTTACATGGAACTGTGATCAAAACTGAACAAACAGTTTATAAATCTCAGTCAGTGATAGTGTGAGGTCATTCTTTCCCATTTCACTAACCACAAGTTGGCTTTGTCGCCAGTTGAACCTGTGGAAAATGACTCGTTTTTGCTTCGGCCATGAAGTGGTTAGGTTTAGTTTTTGCTCTTTTTTAGTTTATAGTGCTTCATTCTGACTAAACTGGCTCCTTCAGTTTGGAGGGAAAATACCTTCCACCCACTAGTTAATTGGTAAACTTTCATAGGTGTATCAGTTCTAACGTTTAAATCCAAATATTAATTATAAAAAGTACATTTCCTTTTGATTGCTTTGTCATTTATTTTTCCTATTTTGGTCATTTCATTCTATCATGTATTTGTATTTTTTTTCTCCAATTTTTTATTTATGTAGAAAAAAATCACCTAGTATTTAATCTTGTTTTTTTTTTTTTTAAATCAAATGTAATATTTAAATTAAATTTAATATTGTAACATTTTGTATTATAATATTATACATTATACAATATTACGCATTATTGTAAGGGTATTTTGGGGGCTGGGGGGATAGACAGTAAACAGGGGTGAACAAATTATGAATTCAAGTAAAAGCCCTAGTGTGCTGCCCAGTCTAGCCCAATCCCATCATTTGGTTTCCCAGAAGTTAGTTAGTAAGAGCTAGACTACAGACCACAAGATGCACAATTATTTCATATCTTAATTGTATTCTCCTTATTCTCTCCTAAGAAAGTTTCAAATGTTATAAAAGTCAGCAAGTTGTTGGCCAACGTTACATCACATGTGAAACATATTCAATTTGGGGGATTTTTACACACAACAGTCTCTAGAGTTTACACAGAATGGTCTGAAAACAAAGAAAGTTCTGTGGGTGGAAATGCCTTGTTAATGAGCGCGATTAGGGGAGAATGGCCAGACTGGTTTGTGCTGACAGGAAGGCTATGGTAACTCAAATAACCACTCTTCACAAGAAAAGCATCGCAGAATGCTATACATAAAACCATAAGGGGGTGGGCTGCAATAACAGCAGAAGATCACATCAGATTCCACTCCTATCAGCCAAGAACAGGAATCTGAGTCAGAGAAGAACTCAAGAACTGAAATTGGTCAGAATAAGTTTGGAAAAACATCGCCTCATCTTTTTCCAATCTTCTACTGGCTAGGTTCAGTGAGCCTATGCAACCTGTAGTGTGTGTGTGTGTGTGTGTGTGTGTGTGTGTGTGTGTGTGTGTGTGTGTGTGTGTGTGTGTGTATGTGTATGTATGTATATATATATATATATATATATATATATATATATATATATATATATATATATATATATATATATATATATATATATATATATATAATGTTCCTAATATATATAGTATATACATGTTCCTATGTATATGACAGCTTTGCACTGGACTTTTGATGAAAACTTGCTAGTCAAAAAACAAAAGTCAACAAAAAACAAAAGTCAAAAAAAAAAAGAAATAGGGCTTTTTGTTTCTTTTTCTGGTTGTTGAATCTACTGGTCTTCTGGAGACTATACACAAAAATGAATAACCTGACACAAAATCTGCTTGACCCAGCGCCTAGGCTACTAATTTGTCCAACCCTTGTAAAGCTCTAGTGTGAGATGTAAGCAGTTCAGTCACATTGAGTCTGATTTGTTGTCAGTGGGAGACACTGGAATCACCCCAACTGCACAAGTTCAGACATTAGTATTTGTCTGCAAAAACAACTTCTGCTGTGGTAAACGCTACTAATAGACATAATGACTCAAACATAGACTGGTGGGTATGAGAAAACAGAGTGAAGCTGTGTGCCTTATTTGTTGGCATTACAATCCTTATTGCAGTTTTAAAAGTATTCATATGAATATTACAAATGCATAAATAAGGTATAACATATGCCATTTAGAACTAGTTTTACTAGGCTGACTAGACTAGTTAGTTAGTCCTGCTAATCTACAGTCCTAAAGTCTTAGACACATTCTGGAAAACAGAGATGCTTTCAAAATTTATAAAGTGAAATATATATATATATATATATATATATATAATATACGGTTTACCTTTAAAATTATTTAAGGTGCATAAACATAATTTATTTTTAGCATGAAGCTTTAAGGTAAACTACATTCACCTTTCTAGGTAAAAGATACATACGGTACAAAAGGTGTACTCTTGAGTGTACCGCCTGAGTGAAAAGGAAACATATGGTTTAGTACCTTTTTTTTTGTGCAGTTTTTTAAGGAAATCCGCTGGTAGTTTGTTCCAACCGTCTTGGGGGAAAATGCCACATTTCTTCTGTAGACTTTTGTTCGCACTTTCTTCTGTCTTAGCAGGTGCTGGACATCGTCCATGATGATTTTATCTGAGTCAGTGTTCTTTAAGTTAATATGTTACTTTCTTTATAAATATAACATACAAATCACATATAGCTCCAAAAATTTGTTTGTAAGATTTAATTTAGTTGAAAATGAATGGGATCTAAATGTTATTGTTTCTACTAATACACTAATACACAAGACCCCAAATAAACGACGTTTGCACAGTATTGTATGTCTCAGGATTTACTGTAATTGACTAAAATCTATATCTGTAGTTACATACATAGGTGTATTTAAAATGACTTTAAGATTGGACTAATTTTTCTTTCATGATATCTTATTTATGCACACATTTCTTTTTATCATACACAGATTCCTCTAAGAAGCTAAAAGATGTTTTGGAGGAGTTTCATGGAAATGGTATACTCTCCAAATACAACCCAGAGCAGGTATGTCTCCTACATGATCTGTGATGACGTGATTAAATGCCATCTAAAAACACATTGTGTCCTCACATTGTGGCTATGAGGTAGCAGGACCAGTCAGCAGTACAGCCTGATTCTCACCCTGAAATGCTTCATCATCAGCTACTCAGTACCGCCTGGACTGACACCACAAAGCCCACGAATCAAGTTACATTACAAAAGGCAGATACACTGATCATTTGCTTAATGGTGTATCACTATTATATTTCTTTGCTTTCTTCCACCTTGACACAAATATTACGCCTGTCTGGGTTTGGCGCCACTGGTTGTGACCCAGAGCCTCTCCTGGATCAATACAAAATAACAGTAGTGCAGTCAGCAGGTCTGCAGGCAGCGTCAGCGAGCCTGTGGTTTAACACTGCCCACATGCTGTCTTTAGTGCAGAGTGCAGGACTTTCCAACACATTTGCTGTCATGACAAGTGAATCAGACATAACCAGAAAAGGAACATCTACATCCTAGAGAAGGCTTTATCCCTAATGTTTTAAGACCATAAAGTAAAAGAGATAGTCGTCGTCTTGTTTTTTTTTTTTTTGTAGTTAGTTTACACCACTGCCCTTCAATGGTAAAAGGCAGTACAAGCCAGTTTAAATCAAAAATCGAGTTCTTGATGTTTTTCCATGCATTTTGTTTAATAGATTAATCGTTTCTCACAGTACACTGGCATGCCATTCCACAGGTGGAATCAAAGTCAAATTTTCAATCAGTATGAACAAGTTAATTATTATGTCGCCACAGGTCTGTTATAAAATTAGTCAGGACACTGTTGGGTTTCTGTATGTAATCGTTTCTTTGTGTTTGGCTGCTGGTGAGCAGGGCAATGGGAAAGGGGAGGGCCATAATAAAATGATAACTTTTAAACCTGCACTGTAAAACATGATGGCCCCATTAAGTTATGTAAATGTATTTCTTCTCTTTAACTCCAATTGTCATGACAGGTTTTGGGATATTGAACTCAAGTTTATAAATTCTTAAAGTAATCCATTGTATTGACTTAACTTTTTGAGTTGAAACAAAGGATTTTCAAGTTGAGTTTACTCACATTTTAAAGGCAGCGGGTGAACGTTATTTTAACCACCTGAAATACTTAGGAAAAACTACAAATTCTAAAAGCCCTGAGTGTCTACTTTCATATGAGCCATTACCCAATACTGTGAAATGTTCCATCTCAAATAAATTCAATGCTGAACACAGGCACCCCAAAAACAGTTGGAAATAATAAAAAAAAAAAATGTTGCCCTCTGGTAAGAAGACTTTTAAAATAAATAAATAAATAAATAAATAATCGGCCAATAAACATTCTTACTATTAGCCATATGACTCGTTTGGCCGGATATCAGGAAAATATGAAGTCATTTTTTTCTGTTTCACTCTATGAGCATTTATTGCCTTCTGCCTCGGAACACATACTGACATGTTCTGGTGATGACTCTCTTTCTCAATTCAATGTTTTAGCATTTAATGAGACTTTCATTATTTTAGATTTGTTTTAAATATACACAGGTATGGAATAAAACTGCTATCCAGTTCATGTAAAGTACATTTATTGTCATTATTATAATTTGATAGTTTTAGCACCCCTAATCCAAACAAGAAGCACTTTTTGAAGTCATTTTTTGCACTTTCTACTCTAAAAGATAAACTTCTCGTGCTGGAAAACAGATCTGGCTCGATACAATACTTTTCATTAATACAGTATTCATATTGGTAATATAATCATCCTAAAAGTATGCAAACTGTCCTACGTGGTCATATTCTTGCCACGTTAGTAGTCCAGCAGTTCTTAGCTAAAGAGAAAAATAAACCATGGTGCTGTGAACACGATGATCAAAGTGTATACTATAAGACTGACTGTAATGGTACTGTATATAATGGTATGACACTGAATGGTCCAAAAATGTGCAGTAATTTATGATGAAATGGTGCAGTGCCTGGTGTGTTCTCCTTTATAGCAAGGCGTATCTCACTCATTATGTGTAGGAATGGATTTACATGTATTTACATGTATTTCCATTGATATATATGTATATATATATACAGCAATATAGTAATCTCACATTGTGCTACCCCAGTTACTACATGTTCCCATACTGCATTACTGGCATATACACACGCATGTTTTCCTCAGCATGGTCTGTGGATTCACACTAGCCTATTGGTATCACTCAGACTTGAATCTTTTCTCTTTTTTTAAGGGAGATCCGATCATGTGAGGTCATGTGCTCCTTCTCTCATTGCTCTGCTCCCTGCCCTCTGGCCTTTTTATTCTTGTCTCTCTGATTGACTTTGAGGCTTTTACAAAAAAGTTTTAATTTTAACAACGCAATGGTTCCAGAGGATTCTGTCAGATGGATCAGTCATTCCAGACCCTCAGCATAACTAAGTCTTATCTTAATCCTATGTTTTGGGGGGATTTTTTTTTCTAAGCTATGTGATTGAACAAATCAATACCCAAAAAGGCAAGGAATAGCAATGATGACATTTTAATGCTGGTCATCAGAAATAACAGCTAGTTCATGGAAGCAGTTCATGGAAGCCTACCAAATGCACCTTAGAGCATTAGAACTTAATTCCCTTTCTGCTTCTATCCTCACCCCTGTGACTGCCAAACAGAAGCAAGATGTTCTCAACCAAGTAAGCCAAAGCCCTCTGCGTTTGCATGCTCTGTGCTTCTATGTGTCTACATGGCCAAACATAATACATAACATAGTGCTCCATTCCTGTTTCTGTCAATGCATCACACACAGGTCATACTGTCTCTTAAATTTTAAAGGTCATAGCCAGCTTCTTATGTGTCTACCATATGTTTAATATTTTTAAAATATGTTGAATGTTGTCTGACACTTTTTTAATGTCTTGATGTTTTTGCAACTGTACACCTTTCTTTTTAATCAGCAGTTTTTAATGTTGTTGTTTTTTTCTGCTTTATTTTTACATGCTCTGTTTCTCAGGGTTTTCCAGTTTTCGTTATAATATATATATGAAATTGTATACAGCTATACAAGTGCAAAAGCACTGCTGGAAAAGGGCATCTGGCCTGTCGCATAGTGCCAGCAAAATAATAGAATAGATGAGATGAGGGTATATATTTTTTTTAAAAGTTAGCTATTACGTATGTCCAAAAGTAGTCTGTTTTTTGTCTCCCGTAATGTTCTACATCTTTCTCTCTCTCATCATATCTTTGTGTGTTGCCTATAGCCTATCGACTATGAGGGCTTCCAGCTCTTCATGGCCACGTACTTAGAGAATGACATCCCGGAGGAACTGTGCCAACATCTCTTCACTTCATTCAAGAGTAAGACCGGAACAAGCAGTTCGCCTGATGTTCCCCGAACCGGAGCAACGCTGCTCGGTAGATATGCTTCTTAAATTACTGATAAGTTCTCCATAGCCACTCTGAAAAAGTTGTGAGATAGCATCTACAAAAATCCTCTTGTATTTATTTTCACCGTCTAGTGAAGCGTTTGGTCATAATATGTAAAATGTCTAGAATGATCGTTTCCTTAGTGTATCACCATCAAGTTTTTTTTTCTTTTCATAATCAACAAATGTGAATAAGAAGAATGTTTATGAATGTTAATATCTGGAAAAAACCGTGATAGTGATCTATCACATACGGTACGTTTGAAACTTGCGTTTGCAAAGATTACACAAGGACATGTACAGAGGTGCTTAAATACTTTACTATATTTTTAAAACAATTAAGTTTTGGGTAGCAGAACACCTCGAGCCAAACTGTTGGGAGATTTTCAAGTGGCTGCTCTGTTGGTGTAGGGAGACCTGTTTTGCTCCCTGGCACTGCTTCCTCAGGCTCTGACTCTCTGTTTATTCTGGGTGAGTAAATAAACAGGACGGATGGATGGATTATGCCCCTTTGTATGCTAAAAACTTACAGTCCAAAAGACCACCTTCTGTTTAAGGGGGTGGGCTTCAAGTCAATGCCTCATAGCTCTCTGCTCTGTCACAAATTTCTCCATAATGTACAGATTGTGCAACAGAGGTGGTCAATGGTGCCATCTAGTGCTAGGAAATGTTTACATTTAACAGTTTTTTTCCACTGGTGATGAATGTTATCCTGTAGGAATTACAGATGAATACTGCATCTCATTGTTTCAGAATCCATAAATATGTTATCAACCTTTTTGCCACTAATTATGCCAAATTTTCTCCCTCACTGCCTTACAAACAGCAAAGAACATTTAGAACACACCAACCTTTCTGATATTCCCACTTTTTCATACACTCATAGTGTTCCCCATCTTTGTCTTCTTCTTTTATGTCCTTTATTCCTCTGTAACTCACTCTGTCTGCAGAACCCAAGTCGATTGATGCAGGTATCTCTATTCAGACAGAAGTGGCCTGCGCTCCTATAACAGGTATCTGTGTGTACAGTGCGACCTGAGAAACATCACCTGTAGCAGCTTTCCACTCCAGAGATACCACATCCCCTCATCATTGTGTTGGTTTTCAGTGTTTTGCCAAATGTGTGACAAATCCTTCGGATTTTGTGTTGTCATTTGATCTTTTTTTAGTGTTCATGGCAAAGAGTAATTGTGCTCACATTTCATATTCTCCATGCTCTACCCAGTGATTAAATACTGTGAAGTGTTGCTTTTATTTCTGTGCACTGTGGTGTCATTCTTCCCCTTCAGCTTTGAAGCACTAAGACCTCTGAGTCACTGTCCTTACCTGCAGGATTCTTGCAGCAGCTCTGTCTGGATACATTTCCTGTTGTTCTCACGTCTTTGACACATCTCAGTTATTTCTGTTTCTTGTTTTAATTGGTCCCCTCTCAGGGATGAATGGGAAAAGTATCCTCAGTGCTATGGGCAGACACGCTTCAGAGCACCCAGCTGGTGTGATGCCAGGATCCGGTGCCACCACCTCGCCATGCTCCTCCCGCTCCTCTTCACAACGCTCAGGCACAGGGGGTCACACTCCTCATCGCTCACCCAAACCCTCAGCAGGCAGCAGCTGCAATGCCCTGGCCCCCACCAAGAGTGCCAACTCGCCTCGACTCTCCCCAGGTTAGAGTCCTCAAAAAGCAGATGTGATTGTCTTTTTTCATTCATTCATTTTTAGTACCTGCATTATTCTGGTAAAGTTCATAGTGAATGTGAAGCCTATCCCAGGAACATTTGGTTTGAGGTAGGAATACACCTTGGATGAGATGCCAGTCCATTGCAGGGCACCATGGCCACACACAGTTGCACACACTTCACACCTAGGCACAAATTAGAGTAGTCAATCCACCTACTAGCATGTTTTGGGAGTAGGGAGGAAACTGGAGAACCCAGAGGAAACCCTTGTGAACATAGAGAGAAAATGAGAAACGAGTAACTTGGCTCAAGATCGAACCAGGGACCCTGCTGTGAGGCAGCAGTGCTACCCATTGCACCTCGCTGTTTGTAAAAAAGACTTAATCTTTTTTACTCATCACAAATGTTCAAGAAAAATTATTGCACATGTAATGCTAGGTAGTAAATCCATATTTATTTATTTTTTGCTAAAAGAAGAAAAATAATTTTTACTTCATTGAAAGTGTATTTTTTTAGTTCAATTTCTCAAATGAACATCTCATATGGTGCATTAAAAAAGAATATCATGAATTTGTGCTTTCAATGTGGAAGACGATTACACAATTACACGCTGCTCATCTGATAAAAGTTGTGAGAACATTGTTTTAGGCAACTGGGAAATAAGGAAGCCATGATTTGTGGAAAATGGCGATGGAATTTAAAATGGCAGTGGAAATGATTGGAAATATCAACTTTTTTGGTAAATTTCTAAGAAAAGACTATGCATAACTAATATTGCACTGTAATTACACTAAGCATCAACTGCAAGTTACATAAGTTTTACCATGTTGAGAACCTCAACAAAAAATAGTCTTTGTAAATATGAAACTAAATGGTAATTTTACTGCCTGTGTCATGCCATCCATCTTTTATTTGCATTTGCATTACTTCTGCATACATCTGCCGTTAGGAGGATTTCCAAACTCATAAAGCGGGTTTGTGTGTTTAATTCCATTAATATGGTTTATATTGACATGAACTAAGATTCATTGACTATATTGGGCATTGTAAAATAAATATTAAAATAGTAGTGATAATGATAAATTAAAAGAGTTTGCTTGATTTGATATGACGCCCAATATGAGAAATAAACACAATACGAGTGTTAAGAGACAAAAGCTTATCTTTATTACATGGTCACTGTTATGTTTTCAGAGCAAAGTCGATCAGACAAGGGGGTGTCTCTGAGGAAAAGTCCATCCCCTCAGAAGAGTTGCACCCCGTCCTCACCACAGATCGTCTTCCTGAAAGACATTGTGTGCTACCTCTCTCTACTGGAGCGAGGGACTCCAGAGGACAAACTAGAGTGTAAGTGTGTTTTCCATCCAACCATCCATCCATTTTCTATTCTGCTCATCCTACTGGGTCACGGGGAACCTGGAGCCTATCCCAGGGAGCATGGGTCACAAGGCTGGGTACACCCTGGACGGGGTGCCAATCCATCTAAGGGCATATAAGTGTGTTTTTCATTTAGTAATACACACATTAGCTCCCTGCGCTCAATCCTCACGCCATTATTCATTGAAGAAGAACCATTCAAGTAGAGTGAATTTTAGAGCCTATATGTTATTGCAGCTTATCATAGAAAGCACCAGCAAACATACGAATTCAAGCAATTGAATAACTGGCTTCTTTATTATATACGTTGCTTTTCATAACGTATCCTATAAGCCACTGAGAAGACAAATATTTTCTGCGTTTTTATATTTGCCCATCATAAAAGACATCTTTTCATATGCAGCTTTTTGAATCACACTCCTGAACAAAAGGTGAAGTAAAGATATTTTTACTTGCATGAATCCATTTTGCTGTGGAAGCCAAACATAATTTAAGACCAATTTCATAGTGGAAAGTGTGTGTTTCTGTAAAGATGCAAAGTCTGCTTTTTGGTTGGAAAGACACCAGGTTTTCATACCAAGTTGAATATTTTTTAGAAAACAAAGATTTGGTGTCATTTTCAAACATGCTTAATAAACTATGAGCAAATTGCTTTTCATTTCCAGTTTTTCCCTTTCAGTCGTTATGAACTCTTGCATTGTGTTCAGATTATATGGCTTAGGATCACAATTATATGTATCCGGTGACTATATTTATCAGACTCTAAATTTGTACTATAAACTCTGTATGCTGGGCCTCTATCAGTGAGCAGAGGCGGAAAGCTAATATTCATATATGCTTCTTTGTATGTAAGATCAGCTGAGCTCAGCTGATTCTTAGAGTTCTGTCTACCCAGAGTTTACATATTTAAAACACCATTATAAAACCCACATGTAACAGTGCCGTTGTGTTGGGCTCAGGGAGCACCTGTCTTTTCCAATGTTGGCCTGTGTGTTAATGAAGTCCCTAAAATTTACAGGATGGGCTCTCTTATCTCTTCTTTCTCTTATTATTCTTGCTCTGCAGTCATGTTCCGGTTGTATGACACGGATGGCAATGGCCTGCTGGACAGCTCAGTAAGTCAGCTACGGTTCTTCAGTTCCAGGTCATATATAACCTGCAGTCTTTTTGGTTCTATTGAACAGCTACATTATAGTCTTACTATTGCATTCATGGATTACTGTATGCATCATCATCATGCAGTCCATTTTTTACCTCCTTCTTTTAGCATTAGACAGCAGCAACTTAGAGAGGGAAATTCAGATAATGATATGTCTGGTTTCATCAGATATTTTAAGGGAAGGCTGACAGGAAACCAGGGTCATTCTGAGATTGAGTGGTTTCAGTCTGCATTGTGCATTTATTATCATTAAATATTAAACTCAATCTAACTCTAGCATAAATATCCACTCAGGAACTGGACCGTATCATCAATCAGATGGTCCATGTAGCAGAATACCTGGAATGGGACTCAACAGAGCTGAAGCCAGTAAGTTCACCCTTGTATTTGAAGTTCACATGTGCTTATAGTCTACTGAAAAAGTTTGTATCATCCATTGTTTTTTGTAAATGAAATTAGAAAATATATATCTATTTTTGCAATTTATCCACAAATAACAAAAATTCCAAAAAGTTCCAAATGAAATGATTGTCCAATCCAATACACAGACATAGACATAAACTCAAAAATAGATTTTTTTTTAAAACAACCAGAAGAAAAAATCGAAGTTTTTCCACGTATGTGCTTCTGTTGCAGATCTTGAAGGAGATGATGGAGGAGATTGACTACGACCATGATGGAACAGTCACACTAGAAGAGTGGATCAGAGGGGGAATGACCACTATCCCCTTGCTGGTACTGCTGGGCATGGAGACGGTGAGTCAGAGCTCATGTGTGTGCATAAATGTGTCTCTCTGATACTAAAGTCATAAAGCCAGCTGTACTGAAGGCTGAGTACTGGACTGAAAAATTAGGGCATGTGTAGTTGTTGAGAGTGATTCTTTCCCTTCTCCTTCTCCTCATCTATTCTCAGAATGTACAAGAAGATGGGCAGCATGTATGGAGACTGAAGCACTTCAACAAGCCAGCATACTGTAACTACTGTCACACTATGCTGTTAGGAGTGCGTAAACAAGGCCTTTGCTGCTCACGTAAGCACCTGATCTGTATGCTGAAATATTGTGATGATGTGATGGAGCTATAAAGGAAAACCAGTAAGTGTCATCCTCCAAAAGGAATATAAATGATAAAAAGGAGTCATGGAGCATTTTGGGGTTGGGATTTTTGTCATCTTTTTTTTTTGTATCAATTTATGGACTTGCTTCAAGGTATACATCATAAAAGAGCTTTGTCTTTCCATTTAATTTGTCTGACAGCTATAAATATAATTGCATATAAGCATAATTTGAATTATTTGAAGACATGACACTCCAACCTTCCCCCAAGCTTAATGATTAACTTCCTCAATCCACTTTTCTTTGGCAGTATGCAAGTACACAGTCCATGAGCGCTGTGTGTCCAAAGACATTGCTGCTTGCATCAGCACCTATGCCAAGTCCCGCAGACACACCAATGTGAGTAAACCAGACACAAAATACATCTGGCACAGGTTTGTTACACACACATACTGTACATACCTACCCACTATATATTACATATACTATACAATACTATAAAGTAGATCATTTTTTATCTAAAACTTATTAGCATGACAGTGTTTATTACCCTAGCTGTTGTTTTAGAAAGGTATGAAATGGTGTGTTTAAATGTTTGTTTCTCTAAGATTTTATCTACCTCTTAAGTTTAGAAAGGTAGAAAGTATGTCAACTGTTTTAAAATCAGTGTCTCTTATCAAACATTTCATATCAATCATATTCCAGAGAGCATTCCTATAAAGTATGCAACTCACTAATTTGTCCACTTTCCATTATTTTTACTTATCTGAATCTAAGCTCTCATAAGTGAATGTGTCAGGGACGTTATAAGAACATTTTGTGTTTGCGTACAAGTAGCTGTGTAAACAAAGAGATAGGAAATGGTATAAAACATGTAGCAAAGCTTGTGCAGTTAACCTCTAATTTGTTTTACTGATTCAAAGCTTCTGGAATTGACACCTGGGCTTAGCCTGTTTGTGTTGTAAACAACTACAGAAACGATGTTCACTATAGGCAAAAGATATGTGTACTGTGAGATCATAATCTTATAGCACATCAATGTTAATTTGGTATAGAAGCTGCTATTATTGCATCATACAATTGGTAGAGTTGTTGAATATTTTAATAAACAAAATACACCCATGTAGAAAGTGGAATGATATTTTATGGTCAGTGATTTTGTCTGTTTCTTTGTTTAGCAATTTCAGTATAGAATTATAATACTGTTACATCTGATACTCTTCTTTGTGTTCTTTGTCTTGTTAAGGAAAGAAGGGATCCTTTTTATTTTGTTGGACGTGAAGACATAAATCATTTTTGTAATTGAAATAACCAAACCATGGGTTACTGAGTATAAAATCTGAGAGGTGGGACTAGTCTACATAACAAAGGCAGTCAACAGCAGAGAGCCGAGAAACCGAAGTATCCTCAGTTTACAGAATATGAGTCTGGTCCTTATTTTTCCTTATTTTTGATTATCTAAATCTGCTGTATCCGTCTTTTATGAGTACATATGGGCTAAATTGGACTCCACATTGTTATTACACTCAGTTGCTGTTTTGTGGTCAGAAATGAATGAGTCAGATGGCACAACATGTGCCAGAAAAGTGGCCTTTTTGAACGGACAGGATGGAAGGGGGGAATGCATATCCAAGACACTGTAAGATAAAACCATAATTTGGAAAATCTGGTTTTTGGTACTGAATTACAGCCTGTTAATCTATTTTGTACGTGATATATCCATTTGTGGATTGAGAATGGAACCAGATAAATGCAGAAATACGAACACATTTAAAAGGAGTTGATGATGTTTTATTGGTTACTAACCTGATTTTTTTGGTCTGGCCCACTTAACATTGGATAAAAATGAAATGTGGCCCATTACCTACAATGACATTTTGACCAAAAAAAAGAGAAAATTCATTTTTTTTTATTTTTGTTTAGTTGGGTTATGTTTTTATGTTTTCGCACAGTTTGTAACATTCCCTCTTTCCTCTCTGCAGGCTATGCAGCATGTATGGATGGAGGGCAATTCTCCAACCAAGTGTGATCGATGTCACCGCAGTATCAAGTACTACCAGGGCCTTACTGGTCTTCATTGTGTTTGGTGTCAAATTACTGTAAGTATACATATCACTGTCTGGTGGCCGTTAAAAGGTTGACATCAAATTTCTGCTTCGACTTTAAGCAGTCAGTTTGCTTATTACAGGCTTAATTGAAAATAATGTCAGTGTTTCAGTGTTTGAACAGTTCTTCACTGTACTGCACTGTATTTAGATATATTTTACTGTACATTAGGAGGTAGTTTTGATGAACTATGAACAAATGAACAATTTTAAAGAATAATAAAAATTTATTTCTTTTTGGTTTCAATAATATAGAGATTATTTTAGTTTAAGATATTGTAATGTGTGCTTTCTTCCTAATGGTGGCAGTATTTCCTTTGCTTTATACTATCCTGCTGAACTTTAGCATGCCCAGTGTAAATCAATCAACTACATGTTACATTTTTGAAAAACCTCTCTCAGACACAGTGCTCAGTGGAACATCAAATTTAATTATTTTTACTAACATTGTGTTCCTGTATGAGTCAAGGGAAAGAGGAGCAGACTTTATTAGCTCAGGCTATTGGTGAGTCTCTGGTTCTTTACTGCAGATTTCTATTTTTATCTGCAGCTCCATAATAAGTGTGCATCTCATGTGAAGCCAGATTGTGATGGTGGAGCATTGAAAGACCACACCCTCTTGCCATCTTACATCTGCCCTGTTGTACTGGTCAGTCCAGTCTTTTAATTCATGCTCTGTATCTGTTTAACAAGCTCTAACACATGTTGGATGTTATTGCATAATTGAAACACTCTGCCTTTTCTCTTGGTCTCAGGACCGTCACTCTGTAGTAAAAAGAGGAGAGGGTGAGTCCTCCCCCAACACCAGTCCTGATGACTCCAACCAGTGCTTTAAGTTCACTGGCGATGGTCAAGCACTACAGGTCAGCTATCATAATGCAGGCTGGTTGTTGTCTAAACAAGTTCAGATACTTTAACTGAGTCTTTGTATTTTAATGTGGATGTGCTGTCTCTGTTTTTCCTTTTATCCATTTTCAGATCACCCCTCTTCCGGGAACACATCCCTTACTGGTGCTGGTTAATCCAAAGAGTGGTGGTCGGCAGGGAGAAAGGTGCGAGGCATTGTTTTTTTTACTCACTATTTCACAACCATGGAAATGTTATATTTACCTGACCATCATTTTACACCAGAGCATTCTATATGTCACTGTGTCATACAGTTTTATGATATTATGTTGTTTAAGTGATTTCAGAACTTCAAACCGATTTGTCAGTGGTCAGAATTTCTGCTTTCTGTAATCCTAATGTGCATAGCTAGCATGTCCACCATGTCTATTCTGCTATTCCTGCTGGTCACTCTGTCCTAAATATCATCAAAGCAAACAGGAGGCAGCACTGCTGTTCAAGAAGGATGAATGTAGGTGTTGTTACAGCTCTCACCGCCCACCACACATCCTCAATTTGCCGAGGGACCAATTTGGGATCCAGCAGGAGCGTCACCATAGCAACGTACTTATAAATACCAATAATGGCCCGATTATTCCCTATTATTAGACTCAAGCTCACACAAAGACGTGTTAACTGCCCCAGATCCGAAAAAGAACACTATTTGAACTGTTCCCTTGATGCAAATAAGTCGATGAAATGGTCATCACTGAATCAGATTGGGTACCTATTGTACTTTTCCATTGCCTTCATGGTGTTCACCGCTTTGAAAGCTAGCTCGGGAGGTTTAGACTCTTAACTCTGCCTCTGTATTCTTTCCAATTGAAAGAATGGTGTTTTTAATGGTTATAAGTGCTCAGAGTATCGCTTCTCCTAACGTAATGAGCAATGCTCTAGACTAAAAGCTTTTTGTATGATGCGCTTCAGACTTTCAGACTCTCTGTTTCTCTCTCTCTGTGCCCCCCCTTGTTTCTTCTACTGAGACAGAAAGAAGCAGTAAGAGATTAAAAAACAAAACAACAGTGAAGGGCAGTGCAGAGATTTCATTTATAATTTCAAGTAGTACCTGCTTGTCACAGATACTGAAAGCTGCTTAACTGTGTGTGTGTGTGTGTGTGTGTGTGTGTGTGTGAGGGTGTGAGAAAGAGAGCGAGAATGTATGAAGTGCATCAGTTGGTCTTCATGTTTTTTTTTTAAATAAATCTCTCCATAGCTTTTTATCATTCACTATAACTCACAGTTGTCTGTTTTTCTCCATAAGGGTATTGCGGAAGTTCCAGTACCTGCTTAACCCCAGACAGGTTTACAGTCTAGATCGTGGAGGGCCCATGGTAGGGTAAGTCACCAGAAAGAACACTGAACATGATAGTTTGGAGGATTAGTGGGAGAATTTTTTTTTGTGAGATCTTTTCTTGTGGATTATCGTAGACTGAATGAATTACACACTTGTCAGCCTTTTTTTGTGTGGTAACTCTGCCTTCTAACATCAGAGTAGGCTACAAGGAGTAAAGACTCAAAATACACAGAAAGAAAAGCTTTCTTTTTCCACCAATAAAAACAACAGATGAACCAACTGACATGAATTTGGAATGGCAGACGGTTGTGTAGATGTTTTGAATTTTCCAATGCTAACTAATTAGTAAGCTGCATCTCAGCTCAATTTTTTTTCTGGAAAGACATGGTGCACTCACTTTCCATCAAGGCAAATGGAGAACGTTTTGAGGTCGTTAATGTGAAATAAACTCTATCAAATTATGTTTGACTTACATAGACATTAGACAAACTAACATCGGCTATTGGTATTTATTATGCATGCCATAAAAATTTTCAGCCAAAAAGATAGTCAAAATGGTACTTTTTCAATTGAAAGATCAGAAAAAAAAGATTAAGTAGGCCTACAACAAAGTGTTAAACAGACTTTTAATGGTAACGATAACTAAAAATGTGTTGGCTCTTCTGCAGCATTCAGCTCATACATGTTCATGACATTCATTGGTTCAAACAGTCAAGCCAGTTGCAGTAGAAACTGGAGTGTTCATATACAGTATACCAGGGTTTATGGTAACTACCAGGCACTTGGAAGAGCAGAAAAGCAGCATATTTTTTTCCTCCCAAGCACCTGGTGGTTACAGTAAAAACCCAATATATATGTTCACTGCAGTTTCTACCTTGGACAAATGATTTGAGATAGAACTGTACTGAAAATGTACAGTATTTCCTCAGGCCACAGAAAGCACATATCACCACCAAGTTTTGATCCACCCATGCTTTTGAAGTCATTATTTCTTGGCTGTTGAATGCCTTCTTCAAAACATTCACGCAGTTTTTAAAAAAATTATAACAAGTACACCCTTGTCACATCCCTGCATGTCTATAGATCTAAAATCATCTAAAATCAACTTGGCCATAGGGCAGTTCAGAAAGCATAGGACCAGCAGAGCATCTTAAGCAGACACATTTACTGTGACTCACAGAGCCAGTGGTAAAGTCCCCTATTGTGCAATTATCTTTTCAAGCACCCCTGGGTGTAGGTACTGGGTAGGAAAAAGTTTGACTGTACACTTAAAGCAGGATGAGGTGTTTCTTTCTTTTAATTTCCATAAAAACTGCAAGACCATCACTCTAGCTTCTCTCAGGACTAACTCATAAAAACACCCACCTGTCCCAAGTAAATTAACCTCTGGACCCTGCACAATTAAGTAACTGCCAGGTAATCCACAAACCTAACCAATGTGGAGCTCTGTGTACTCTTGTAAGACCCTTCAACAGTATTTTAATTTCTTATGTTTTAAAGAAGACATCATCATCAAAAAGGGGGTGTTAAAGTGCATCATATGTGACAACTAGCACTGAGACCAGAACTACAAAAATGGCAACAAAAAATTGTCTATTCCAGTGGATTTATTAAACATTCATTAAAATCCTCTGGAAATTGATTTTGTGCATATAGTGTGTACCAACATTGCAGTATTCAACAGTGAGAGTGTGTTCCTGGGAAAAAGAAAAGTCTGGTGAAGCTAAGGACTAGCCTCAAACTCTACTGGAAATTTCATTTCCAAAAATGGGAGAATTATGTTCTGAATATGTTATGCACTGTAAATATTGTGTCTTTGAGGTGCAGATTAAAGTGTAGGTATAGTTCAACTCAGTTTTTTATTTTATTGAAAGATAGAAAATGTTTGATGGTTTTGCTTCCTTCAGAGAAAATTGATGCAGTGATAAATGACTTGGGTATGTGCCACATCTTGAATCTTTATTCATTCATTCACCTTCACTAAACGCTTCACTCTGGTCACGGTTGCGTTGGATTCGGAGCCTATCCCAGAAACACTGGGAACAAGGTGGGAATTCACCTTGGATGAGCCACCAGTCCATTGCAGGGCACCATGCACACACATGCACATGCTCATCTGTCAAGGGGCAATTTAGAGGAGCCAATCCAACTACAGCCATGTTTTTGGGAGGTGGGAGGAAACTGTTAAACCTGGAGGAAACCCATGTGATGTTGGGAGGGAATGCAAAACATTGCACAGTTTTAAATTCATGAATTCGTCCCTATATAATAAAAATGTATTGATGAGTCATCCTTCCTGAAGAAGGTTAATCACTGTTTTCTATGGAATATGAATCATTGAGTCAGGGATTGAGACAAACATTTATCTGACAGACAAGTGATGGAGAAATCTGAACCATCAGTAGCAATATAATTTAATCCATAACAACTTTCTAATGACTAATTCAAAGCATCTGGTATACAGATGTAATTATCAAGATGTGTGTTGCACTGAATAACTGTATGTCATCATGTGGTCCTAAGTTACTCATAGTTTTGCATGTGTGACACGTTAACCATTAACACACTTCATAGAAGTACGAACCCCTGCACGTGCACACAGACAAGCACGCACGCACACACTCACACAGAGACACATGCATGTTACGCTTCAGAACATTCTGTACCTCTGAGTGAGTTGTTCAACAGGGCATTTCACTCAGGAAAAAAAAAAACAAGAACAAAAGGTGAAGTTGCAACACAGAAGAGCAGCCAACCCATTCTCTCCGACATGCTAACCCCCCCTTCCTCAGCACCACCACCACCACCCCGCACACACACACCCCACACACGACCAGAGCTGTGCTCAGTTTGAAAAAGCCATTCAGAGAAAGGAATGCGAGGGAGATACTGAGAGCTGCTCAGGCACTAATGTGGGAGCGCACAGGAGAACTAAAACCATAGATTAAAAATATAAATATAGCAGAAATGTGTAATAATAGTTTTATTATAAAGAGCAATCATCTTTTTTTGTAAATAATGCTGTTTCTATAGTTATAATTACACACTGTAATGCCTTTTGGAAAAGGATTTTGCCATTCTTAGCAGTCGTGCTCTCTTGTGATTTTAGCATGAGACCCATACTTCAGCATTAAGTAGGAAATTGAAATTAGGAAGAGATAGCTTTGCATGTTATGTCATACCTGTAGGCATTTTTACTCCAAGACTGAGTTACTAAGACTTTCCTGTTTCCTGAGATCATGTGTCTCTTGTACCGGGATACAAAGGGTGGAGGTTGAGTTTATGCAGAATAAGGTGAATTGTAATGCATTGTGTATACAGATTTCTGGTTTGTTCTCTTCCTACACCTCAGCAACTAAATTCTGTGCCTTTCAAACAAAACAGTCACTCGATGGGTATTACCACAATGTAATAAACACAGCATTTGTCTTGCCTTTAATGTGGAGCCACATTTACAGTGATTACACTCTCATTTCCTCATAGTTATACTTCTCCATATTGACTCAATGTCTCCAGCTTCATCATGGGTGTGCAAAGATGTCGGGATGTAGAGTTGCAATGTATTGGGAACTTTTTAAACATTCATTTCAGTCTTTTCATGCCCTGTGCACATTGTATTATTCATTAAGGGTGGGAGGGTTGGTGTAATGTAAACCAGGGCGTGTACGGTGCCATGTAGGTATTTGGGGGCAGTTAAAAGCTTCCATTTAAAACTTAGAACAAAGTATCTTTTTTTTCTTCTTTTTTTCTTTTTTATAATATATGCTGAAAGTCCACACAAATTGTCAGTGTCTCATAGAATAATGCTTGTATCATATTGTATATGTTCTGTAAGATTGATAGAATTGGTTGCTGATATAGATCAATAAAGAGTGTTGTAGCTCAATTACCTATTATTATATTATACAGTATATATTATATATTTTATTTTTAAAAGCCCCCATGAAAAAAATTAAGGACATCTGCCTGATCTTCTGACTTTTTTCCATTGCCTTCCAGATTAAACTTTTTCCGTGATGTGCCTGATTTCCGAGTATTGGCCTGTGGAGGAGATGGAACAGTGGGCTGGATCTTGGATTGCATTGGTAAGTGTAGCGTTGAAGTTTTTTCATTTGGAAGATGCTTTTATCCAAGGCATCTAACAATTGAGACAAGCATTTGGCGGTTAAAACCCTACTCAAGGGCCCAACAGTGACAGCTTGGTAGGATTTGAACTCTCAGCGTTCCGATCAGTAGTCTAGAGCCCTAACTCAAATGGCATATTTGACTTTATATTAACTGGAGCTGAAATCAAGGGTGAACTGAACTATTTTAAACATTGTCTCACGTGTTCTGCCATAGATGTCTTAACTATGGCCAATGATTTAAATATTAAAGCTCAGTGGGCTAAATTGGGAGAAAAAAAAAAAAAAAAGAAACAACTCAGTGAAGAACTTGCACATATAATCATAGTAACATTTAATGGGCCTCTGAAAGGATTATAAATTCATAAATTACCTAGGAATTGTGTACACTCATCTGTGACTTCTTTCATATGACTGAGTGGTGGATAGCAGTGAAGAGATAATGGCTTGCCTTTCCCCCCACTGACAACCATGGTGATGTTAATGGGTAAGCATTACAGAGGAGCCAGCATGGGGGGTGATAGACAGTGCCATTAAGTGCTGATTTGAATCAGTTTCATCTGATCCTGGATCGGTGGTTTTGAGCTGTTATTCTCATGGGAGCCAGTGAGTGTCCATTAGTGGAAGAGCAGGGGAAAGCCAACTTTGTTGAAGTAGCCTGAGTGCTGATTTAAGAGCACCTTCATTGCTCCTTTAATGGCAAAAACTGACTTTTAATTAAATCAACCTGATCCTCGATCAGCTTTCTGGAGTTTCTTCTAGCTCCTCACCCACATGAGCTTAACATGCATTAGAAAATAGCTTCTGATGGCAGACGATGGTTAATCTTTGTGGTTAGGCAATAAATCTACGGAGTATCAACAAATGCAATATCTCAACAGGCCTTGTGCAAACTACAGGACAGAGAGCCATACTAGGATGATCAGCAAGTGAAGAAATATTGCATATACAGTCCTACTATAAATAAATATAAATAAGAGACACGTGCACTTTCTTTTGGCTAGTAGACTTGTATTATGCACTTCATGCTTTTGTGGGCATTTGCTGTCTATCTATCTATCTATCTATCTATATGTTGGGGGGGGGGGGGGGGGGGGGGTTTCAGTGTACACTGTAAGCATTAAGAATGCATTCAAGTACTTTTGGATTTTTTGCAGTGTTTTCTGTGCTGTTCTCCAGATAAGGCTAATTTTGCCTGCCACCCTCCTGTCGCCATCCTACCACTGGGTACTGGGAATGACCTGGCACGCTGCCTCCGCTGGGGTGGAGGTGAGACCTTTATATATGTTTATGCACTGGGAGGTATTTCCTACTGGATAACTATTCAGGTTACTGTTAAGGCTAAAATTTGTACTCGAGTAATTGTACTTGAGTTATATTTAGTTATTATTTCCATCACAAAATCAATTAATCTTTTTAAAAGAATATTTTACTTCATGTTTTTGATCTAATCCCCCAAGTAATTGGCTGATAATGTGAGAAAACACTCACTGGCATAAAATGGTATAACAAACAAGCATAACAAACTCGCATCACTTTACACATCAATTGAAACCATGGTGTTCTTATGAAGACCATTCATATATATTGGAGCAAAATGTTGAATACTGTGGGCATTTAGGCTAAAGTGGATTAAAGTTAAATAAATAAATAAATAAATAAATAAATAAATAACTTTTCAGCTGTTAGGCGGTTGTGGAATAGTTACCCTATTACATCATGTCTCTTTTTTCGATGTGAATGAGTTTTTGTCCACTGGAGAACTGCTGTCAATATATTTTTATCTTGGCAAGAGTGGCATTTTAATATATTGTATAACTACAACATAACACAATCTGGTGCCATGTAGTGGAGTGAAAACTGAAATGTTTATTCAAAAGTTAAAAAATAAACCTCTTGAAATTGAGAACAACCTAACCTAAGTATACACAATCATTAATGTTAATGTTAATAATGAATTTTACAAGACCTCTATATGAGTTCTGGTCTGTGTGAGTGCAAGTGTGCATAGGACTGTGTTCTGTTCAGGGAGGAATGGGCTGCAGGTGTCATCACATGTGAGCCCAGACAAACAGGGTTGCCAAGACCGTGTCAATATTCCTGTTTCAGTCACAGTGTGTTGGCCCTTGTTAAAACATAACGTCTCCACCTTGGTAAAGTAACACCCTGTGTCTGTGCACTACCCAGTCCATACAACTAATACAGTAATATAAGACAGCCACACTGGGGAGTCTGTCTCTGGGCAGAGAATGTCAATCACATCATCTATATAGTGCTGACAGAATGGCCTCAACTTGATTCAGTTGTCAGTTTGAGCATTTTTATTTTTACTTCCCAATATTTATTTTATTTTTACATCTACTTAGGTCTCTTGATGGTGCAATAAGTCAAACGTGTTAACCTGCTGTAGTCATTTCTGCATATCTCTTTTGACACATACCCAAAAACGCTGACACAAACAACATATTGTGGAGTCTAGATGTTGTTGTTCATTCTAATTCCTTTAATTAATTTGATCAAAATAACTTGCAAATGATGGTGATGTTTAAAAAGGGAAATCACCTCCTTCATGTTTCATTATAGATTTCATTCAAGGACTGCAGTATAAATGTGCATGTGCTACTAAGTGTGCATGTTAACAGGCTTGTCTGTTTACCTCTAACCTACTTGTTGTGTTATATGGCTGTATTCTGTCTTCCAGGCTATGAGGGAGGCAATCTTCTCAAGTTCCTCAGGGACATTGAACACAGTAGTGAGGTAGTGCTGGACCGCTGGAACATTGACATTTCCCCTGACAACAAGGAAGAAAAGGGAGACCCTGTGCCATACAGCATAGTCAATAACTACTTTTCCATTGGAGTGGTGAGCACTTTTATGCCGTGCACTTTTCATTCTTATTAAAATCCTACCCCCACCTTGTGCCGATACTCTCTGGGATAGGCTCCAGGTTTCCCGCGACCCAGTAAGGATAAGCGTTAGGGAAGATGGATGGATTAAAATCTTACTTTGCTAATACAGACCTGCTGCTCAAAAAGTTCTAGATAAAATAGACTGTTTGTGCAGATGTCACAACTTTGCCACAAGAGCAATTTGCATCAATACAACATAAATGGATCAGGCTAAGAAAGTATTCATACATACAGAGTGTCTTAAAAGTCTCTATTCATAGCGGACTATGTTTGCCAGCACCACATCGGTTGTGCCTTTGTCAGTTCGTCACTTCTCGGTTGGTTCGCAACACTTCCAGTCTTTTTGAATTTGTTAATAATTTTGGCAACAGTGTTGTATGTGATGTGCTTGCTATGTTTAATGTTAAAGTCCATTGCAACCTTTTCCCGATCCAGCCATGAGAATTCTTCAGGCATTCTTCAGGGCTATCTGAAAAATATATATATAATCTAAACTAAGTATAAACATTTTTGGAAGTCATTTTGCTAAAAAGTGTTAATTTCCTCTATGTATGGAGAGTTTAGGGACACCCTGTATTTACCTAATTGTACATTAGGTCTTAGATCTGAATTAAGATTATTTGAAATCACTCTTAAAAGGGGCTATTTGGATAGTTAAGCAACTAACTTAGCAGCCTAAAGAGATTCTACTCTCATATGGAAACACTCTGTAGTGTTTAATACAAACAGACTAAGTGATGAACCCTTTTCTATTTTTCTAATAGTGTATAATTGCTAGTATTTACAACACTGTAATGTATATGGCCTCTGCAAAAACATTTCAATGGTTATAAGTTATAGTCTGACTGCATTTCAAGTCATGTAGGTTCACTTTGTTTTATCTAGAAACTGGGACAGTCCAGTAGAATCCAGGTAAAACCAACAGAAATAATTAGCAACCATTTCATCTTCACCTCTACTAGAGACAGTTGGAGTTTAATCAAGGTTGTGGATTTTTAGTAAACCAACACATTTCTGATTGCACAAGTTTTAGGTGTCTGTTTTATCCACATGAAGAACTTCCTATTCACGTTCCATAAATTACATTATATATTTTTACATACTTCCCAAAGGCTGAAGTTAATTTATCATCAAATGATATTTGTAAGTTTATAAGATATCATTATGTGTTCATTAGACCTAATGGGCATTTAATGGGATACTTACCATATGTAATGTTAAAGGTAGGCATCATTACATTAGAAGAATAATAACTTGCCCAAACTTGAGCAGCATGATTTTCTGTGGAATGGAGAAAATAAGAAAAATAAGTAGCCTGCACTCAGTTACTTAGCAACCGTACTGTTCATTGCAATGTTATAAATGCCATTTGTTGACAAGTTTGGTGGGAAAAGATCAAATTGATGCTAACATATTCATTGTGAAGTGCAGTCTTTCACAGCAATTATGGCACAAAAATTTCAACCAACATTCTGATTCTTGTTCAAGAAGACACCACTGTTGAATTGCTCAAAAGATATCTGAGGCATTCAGCATAATTTAATTTAGAATGATTAAGAAAGCTTATCATAATACAATAAATGTGACTTTAATGCTTTTCCTATTTTAAGGCTCTCAAGATTTGTAATTTTGATCAACCCTTTTAAGACCCAGGTAATAATAATAACAGTAACAATAATAATAATAATAATAATAATAAGAAGAAGAAGAAGAAGAAGTAGTAGTAGTAGTAGTAGTAGTAGTAGTAGTAGTAGTAGTAGTAATTTTTAGGACTTGTAATGCATATTATTTAGTAATTACAATGAATTATTGTAATGTACATATATTTAGCACACTTACTGAAGGGTTCTGTGAGTTTAAGCATTAACACATTTAGTCTCTGGAATATACAAAGGTAAGGGCAAAAATATATGCTCTTATTTTATTAGTATATGCAAATCTAATTGTATTTTAGAAGAACACTAGATAGTCTACAGTTCCAGTCTGTCACAGTATGAGTGCCCACATACTCCCCTACTTTCTTTAGACAATGATTAATCCTTAGATTCATTCCTGTGCTGTTCATAGATGGGTGCTCTATAAATAGTGTTTCATTTTGGGAAAAAATATATTTCAATCTGATTCATGCCAGGTGTGTTGGTTACATGCTGCTTCATCACTGTGAGGGATACCAGGTAGCCCAGGTCACATTTAGAATGTCCAGAAATAGAGAAGAGACCTGAAATAGACCACCTGATTTGAATGAAAGTGAATTGGCAGGGGCAGACACAGGAAGGATTAGGCAAGGTGGTGTGCAAAAATAAAGAAAAAAAAAAAAACCTCACCAGAATGTGACACACTGCAGTGCCATTATGTAACTAAATTCAGCCTCCTACTGACTAGAGCTCAGGCTCGGTTTTCCTCAGCTATCAACATCCACCGACTCAGGAGAAGCCGTGCTAGTGTAATACCCTGACTCTTCAGAATGCTGAACTAATGGAAAAATAACACCTAGACTTGGTTACAAGATCGGATTTGACCAATCTATCAACACTACTAAAAGAAAACGTATCATCATGTTCCCTCTGAAGCAAACAGCATGCTATTTCTTTTTTATCATAATATACAAGAGGAAACTAAGTAACAGTGTTGGGTATTGAGAGT
This sequence comes from Ictalurus punctatus, assembly GCF_001660625.3. Taxonomy (NCBI): domain Eukaryota; kingdom Metazoa; phylum Chordata; class Actinopteri; order Siluriformes; family Ictaluridae; genus Ictalurus; species Ictalurus punctatus. Next base: position 22,526,450 of record NC_030421.2, read on the forward strand.
ATGAAGCATGCATCAGCCCATTTGTGGTGATGTGGTGGGGCGGCAGTGTGACTGCTGACTGTGGACAATGGATGCTCTGTGAATCGTGAGTCCTATGATGAGTATTGGCTGCCTGTGCCAGGAGGCTCCATGCATGGCTTGGCACCAGTTCTGGTCCTCACAAGGCAAATAAATAAATCGGCGTTTTTTTTGTTTTGTTTTGTTTTTTACATAATTAGAAATATTGGGGAAGTATATAGCACTTTGTAGATACTTATTTATTAGATTTATTAGATATGTAGTTCTGATTCTGGTCAGAAGGTGTTGATTTTCTTTTCTTCTTCTTCTTCTTTTTTAATAACTACATAGCTCTGACAGAAGTTCCAGCAATAATTCAAATATCAGGTATATACTACTGCGTTAATACATTATGGTTTCTATATCAACAACATATTCACTAGGAAGTATATAGCAGATGCTCACTAAATTAAACCTAACAATAAGTGGACATAATAATTGCTTTGTTGAAGGTTCCTGTAAGGAGACATTTATTTATGTATAAAAGAAGCATTTAGTCAGTGTCAGCTTTAAGGTGAAGCTGTTCTGCCATGGAGAAAGCTGTTATAATGAAAGTGATAAAGGGCACTAACTTGTTTATTTTTTTATCATAGAATTTTATTGGAAATTTGCATTTTACACATTATAACCACACCCAACAACCCCAACAAAACAACCACTGCCAAAACCAAAAGAAAGGGGGAAACAAAAGACAATAACAAACAAATATTCAAAGAAAAACACACAAAAAACAACAACAAAAAAACAATAACAAAAAAAAGGTAAGATGATTAGTGTTTACCGTCTACCTCTCCTCAGTCCACCTCCAGGGTGCATACATCATTGAAGTAGGTAATAAATTGTTGCCATTTTCCCAAAAATTAGTCACACCTTCCTTTGATGTTGTACTTGATTTTTTCAAGTTTTAAAAAGAACATTAAGTCTTTAAGCCAGACTGATATTGAGGGGGGTTGTGGTGAGGTCCAAGACAGTAATATTCTGCGCCGAGCAAGTAACAATGCAAAGGCCACAACACTAGCTTGTTTATGGTTCAGAGGCTGACGCTGAGATGAAACACCAAAAATGGCAATTAAAGGACAGAAATCCAATTTCATTTTAAGAATGTCGGACATAGTTTCGAAGAAAGAGTTCCAAAAGTTCTGCAATTTGGGACAGAGTGCAAACATATGACTGAGGTTACAGGGAGAAAGTTTGCATTTTTGGGCACTAACTTGTTTCTAAAATATTCCAAAATATTAAATGTAACTATAAATGGATAAAACCTACAACATGACATTCTTTGATAAATAAAATGTTTAATGTTGGCAAATTGCTGCGCTGAATTGGGACATGCTGTTGGGACATGCTGTTTTAAGAAGAAGCAGAAGAAGAAGGAAAATGAACAACTTTGGGGACTTAACAGTAACTCCACCACCCCAATGTTCATCATCTCATCACATTATGTTGTATTTCTCTTATATTACAGAGCATATTACAGTATTACTTATTGCAATGTTTGCATCCAATGTTTTGAATTGTATTCGTAGTGTAATAAATTGTAGATTGTAGGAATGGTGTGGCAACAGAGGCCCTGCTATCTGTCGCACAGTCATGGCATGGTCCATGAGGAGAGGACAGATGGCTCCACATCGGGAGCCTCTGACACCTGAGCAAACCAGTGTGGTGACTCATGTGCTGATGTAATCATTAGCAATGCTGCACAGCCTTATAATTCCCAAAAGGGAACATTTTCCTGCCACCCTCCACCGGGGTTGCCATGGCATTAGTGGTTACCAGGCCACCATTGCTAGCTAGCTTCAGGGTCATCTGTTTCATGTTTGCTGCCAGTCAAAAGAGTACATTTCATAGAAAGAAAAGAGCTGCTTATGTAAGACAAGTGAAAAAAAAAAAGCAGTAATACATCCACATCCTATCTGTTCAATTGCAAGATACCACGTGTAGATGACGGTGATTTAATTTGGGCTAACAGAAAGCCTGTTTGACAGCCAAAGAGAGTAATGAAACTTTCCAAATGTGAGCTGTTCCAAAATTCGACGTCAGGTTGATTCAGAACAACATTTTGAGTTTTGTACAATAGTTCAAAATGGAACGTTTAAGTTATTCAGTAATACAAATATTAGTTTTTCATAAATATTTACAATGATGTCAGTGCTAGTGATGCGTTTATCCCACATGGGAAACGTTGTGATTGATCAGGCATCATCAGGAAATATGATACTTTTTCATCCAATTGTTCTATGTTTCATCCCCACAATTCTTCATTCAAGGGTTTTTTTTTTCTTTAATGTGTAATACAATAGCAGGGTGGATGAAGGGGCAAAAATCAGAAAGAGAGCTAGATATAATGTTTAGCTCACTAGCTTTTGAGAGCTTTCAACATATATTTATTGAATTTTACAATATTATATATGACACAGCATTAAGGATGAGAATTTGATTTATTTTAATCAATCAAACATAAAATGAGCCCAGAATTGTGTTTGTGTTCTAAAATCTGATTTCTACATTGTGATTTCTGACCCAAAATGATATACAGTATTAATCAATAGATACACTAAAGTATGGATTCAAGTATGTGTACTTTGGACAGTTTTTTCTTTAGGTTTCATGTCCATTCTTTATTTGCTACCCTCAGCACTAACATTTGATGTCCCAGAAGATAGGAGAATGAGTTAGACCCTTTAGTTCATCTCAGTCTGACTTAGTGACTTCAAGTAAGCAAGCCCAGTTCATAAGTGAAAACTATGAATAAAATTTCTGAGACATTTCTATCTTGTCTTAATACAGTCTAGTGGTCCTGCTGAAAAGTGTTTTCTGCTTGATCAAGTTCCCCCTATCTGGAAAGAATATGTCCTGGGGAATTAGAGAGAGCAACCACATTACACCAGCAGGCATTAAACACACGTCACCTTGCTCTGCCCCCCAGCACAGGTCAGCTCCCTTAGGCCTGGCAGATGAAATCTAACCTCATCTCCTGCCATCAACAAGCTATCTGTGTCCCTGTTCTTTCCTCCCTAGATTGGCAGTGGGTGAAGCATAGCTCTGGCAACATGTTCTCCTTAGTCTCACTCAGTTTTTCCCCTCATTTAGTCGATTTCAGATGAATTCAGTTCCATTAATGGCCTTTGCTCCATATGTGCTGTGCAGTCTGGCAGCTCAGGTATTTGGTGGGGTTATTGCTGAAAGAGGCTGCCATGGTTAGAGGAGTAATCAGGGATCAAAAAAAGCCAGGAAACAACAGTATGATAAGCATGTTTGCTCTATGCTGCTGCTGCTCTTTGTGTGTGTGTGTGTGTGTGTGCGTCTGGCACAGGCTGAAGGTCAGAGGAAGTATCAGTGTCAGGAAGTGTTTGGCTGCCAAGTTCAGACCAGGTTACTGCTGTAACGAATGGCTGTACTGAGTAACACCTCGAGAGTCTTAAAGAGAGAAAGAACGCAGAACTTTTCCCCTCAGCCAAGCATGAAAAACAAATGCAAAAAAACCCCATTACAGTTGCATATAGTTATTACCAGGCTGATGATTAGTCCCATGTTCATATACTATGAGAACCACAGATTAACAGTAACACAGTGGACTAATGTAATAACTCTGTATGTCAATTACTGTGACATGAATATCACCACATTTTAATATTCTTAAACTTTGCACCCTTGCAATACACTCTCAAATGTGTAATATGGACAGTGTGAGTTTTTCAAAAGCAGCCCATGAAGACCTTAGTAATTAGCTAATGACTTGAATCTGGTAAGGATAAATCACCAGATTCAAGTCATTAGGGCAGTGGATTCTAAGCGCCAGAGATTCCTTGGCTTATGGGAGGGGTTATGTACCCAAAGACAAACTGTCATCTTTATTGAGGGATCATGACGTCACCTTAGAAACACTGTCCATTGTACCATGCACACAGTGATTCCTAGAGGCAATTGTTAGAGCAGTTAATTCATCTACATGTATCTGACATATATTTTTGGAAGTTTGAAGAAGCCCACAGGAAACTCATGTGGACACAGGAAAAACATGTGAAACTGTACCACTGTGCCATCCACATGAACATTTTAACTCCACAGTAGTATTTAATGGTTCATATGAAGTTAGACACTCAGGGCTTTAAGAATTTCGAGTTTTCCATAAGTATTCCTGTTTTTTTATCTAGCCTACTAGGTTTAATGTTATAATTTTATTTTGGCAGTTGTATACAGTGTTTTACCATCAAAAAGGCTTTAATTGTGCTGTCCGTACCACGTTATTGTGCAGAGGTGGGAATTGTTTGCGCAGCAGGAGACACACTCGCCTCCATTTTCCCATCACCAGCAGCTAAATACAGAGTCATGATACTCTCCAAACAGATACCCAACAGTGTCCTCAACAGTCTTGTTACAGACTTGGGGTGATAAAATAATTAATTTGTTTATACTGATTGAAAATGTCTGATAAGTCGATTTCCATTCCTTGGTCATGACAGAAACCTCTACCTTTTCTTTCACTCCTTAAGTAAAATGAGTTTATTCATTTTTACGTCGCCTTACAATAAATTAGATTGAGTATAGATTTGATGTTTGACATCATCACCAGTATGTGACTTTAACGTACCAGAATTGCACCGATACAGTGTCAGTTGTCATGATGTTCAAATGGAAGTCAGTTTGGAAAGTGCTATAACACAACCTTATGTCAACAAAAACCTGCCACTTTAATATTTAATCAATAATCGGTTGTCAGGAATGGCTTATGTAGGTTTCATGCAGCAAATTTTAAATAAACTGCTAGTACATATCAGTGTCTGAAACAGCACATGTGTGTCTGAAAGTGTAAGTTACAGAAATGAAGGCTGAAGAGGTAATCCACTGTTGATGTGAGTGACATTCTCTGGTGCATGACTGGGTTGTTTGTCTCTGTTCTTTCCCCAGTGACCCCTTACTGCAAAGGTTCAAACAGCAAAATCAAAACAACCTTCAATGGTGTCCAACTAGAAATGTCACTGCACTGTGTCACATATCTAAAGAAACCCTGGCAAACACTGTATTAGTCTAGTGTCACTTCATGTCATATCATGTCATGATATTAGCTGCCTTGGCCTTCTTCAGTCACACACATCTAGTCTTGCTAGTACTATACTTCCACATCACAAAAGCATCAGCTTCAGCTTATGCAGGCTAAAACAGACTAAAACTTTTACAATAAAAAAAAAATCTCAGTATTGTAATTATAAACTTTCTCTGAGATGTAAGGTACTTAAAATGTTACGATTGGCACAAATTCAGTTATTAATACGCAGGAAAGTCTAAAAACTTTGCTCATACTTTTGGTGATACAAGTATTCTGTACCTTGTAAATAATTTAGCTAATACAATGCTAAATTTTAAAGATGTGTTCTGCTGTTTTCAGATAGGGGCAGAATGCAAACCAAAGTAGGTATACTCCCCTAAACCGACCACCTTGCATGTTTCCTGTTTCTCCCGTTGCTGCACCTGCAGAGCCAGGCAGGAAGCCAGCGCAGGTGCTAACGTAGCCTGGTCTGTTCGTGGCTTCATCAGCGCCCCGTCAGTTATCAAACTCTGCAAATCCCGCACTCGCTCACTTCCTGTCTGTCTGAGTGTGCACCGTGAGGTGCTGAGACCCTGCTCCATGTCACTCGCTGAGACAGGCGGTGTGTGTGTGTGTGTGTGTGTGTGTGTGTGTGTGTGTGTGTGTGTGTGTGTGTGTGCATTATTGAGCTTGGGCCTGCTAAAGGATGTGGTGGCTTTTAAGCTCCCTTGACTTGGTGCATGTCTGCGTCTAAATATAGGGATGGATCTGTTACAGTTAGAAGCCTGACTTATCAATTGGCTTCTCTTCTTTGGCTCTGTTGCTTTGATTTTAATCAAGGTTTAGTTTGACAGCAGCACGTACCCTTGAGACAACATCGCTGTGACAACAGCGTGTTGCTAGACAAGCAAGCAGCAAACAACCTCTGACGCTGTTTGCTCAGTGTGTCATAACTCTCTGCAGTGGTGAATTCATTTAATCATAAGTATCAGTTCTCATCCAAGCATTGTGTTTGGATGTATTTTAGACCTGATAGTTACTACATGCACAAACAGCCTTGATATTGATATATAAATATGGGCAATATTACTATTATCCATTTAAAAAAAAAAAAACAAAAAAAAAAACATTATCAAAGCTAATTTGCTCTGGTTTTCTCCAGTGGTGGAAGGTGGGGCAGAGCCCCCCATCATATACAGTACATCAGCCATTCAACAAATATGAATCTTCCTCATCAAATGTTCTCAATCAGAATTCTATACATCTTAAATTCCACTAAAATACAAGTTACCTGTGTTGAGTGACATCTGGTGATCCTGTTTTATAGCAAATAATAAGAATTAACTCTAATACATTTCCACAAACAAAGGCAAAGTATAAGTGCAGATAGTGTGTGTATGATGTACAGAAACATTTCTATTGGAATACATATTGCATAGATTAGGAGAGGGAAAGGGAGATTATGTATAATGTGTGTAATGCTGGACATTGAAGTGGATAAATATCTGTAAATCAGAAATGTGTGCCCACCACAGTGACCTTTCTCCCAGACAAAGGCCTAGAAAAAAGATTCAAATTTAGGATCATCTCAGGTCTTTTGTGTGGTTGATGAAATGTAGATGGGCTGGAAATTTTTCTTGAAACTTGGCTAACACACCTGCTATAAGCGAGTTGAATAAATGTATGTGTAAATCTGCTCAGTATGAGCTGGTAGACTGTATGATGGATGACTGCATGTTGTCAGCTCTCAACTGTCTATTACACGGTTACTCTAAAAATTCACAAGTAGCCTATAGCATAAGTCAAGTGTGATACCCTCTCGACTTAATTTTGTCAGAGGTTGTATCGTAATTAATGTCCTGCCCCACCAAATCCAAGGCTTAGGGTTAGGGTTAACCTTAACCCTAACCCTTACTACCACATTGCATAGGCAGACTCAGCATTTCTATGTAGCTAGAGAAGTGCAGAACATGTAATGAGTCACTGTAGTTTATTTTTTTCATTTACCATTGAGACCATGCCTTCATCTTCCTGCCTATCTACCTTGCAATTAAACTACATTAAATCCAGTTCAGGTCTGTAGCATGAAAGTAGATGCACATTTCTGTTGCCATTTCATCTCTCTCATCTTCTATCTCTGTTAATTATTACAACAAAAAAAAGGAAAAACAATTCTTAAATTAAATGAGTGTAAATGATTGATGTTCAGCAAAAAAGCTGGAAGCTAAAGATAAATTGAAATTTTCGGTTGATAAATGAATTAGATAGTTTCATTAAACATACCCCTGCCCCTCAAGAGTTATATTTCCTAAAGGAGGCTGATTAAGATAACGTGCTTATATCATTAAATCGAAATTTAACATCATGACTCATTACACTGTAGACTAGTGATTTTAGAGAAGGAATATTGACCATCATTGGCTCATTATATCATGCAAGCTTGAGTGATTGAGTGCCATTTTTTAATCCACTATTAAGAACTATTTTTGATAGGTTTACTTTCAGAAATAGAATTAGTTTGTTTGTTCCTGTTGAACGTTGAAGGGTCTGTTGAAAATGTTGTTCTGAATGCTGAATTTCTTATTGTTGCTTTCTAAATAAGGTATGTTGTTAATGAACATACTTGAGAAGAGATGAGATTGAGTTATACCTTGTGCATAATATTGTTTCTTTTACCTAATTAAGTATGCTCTAAAAAAAATTTGAAAAAGTTTTTTTTTAAGGGATTTTGGATAGTTATTGATTATCAGCTTCCTTAATTTGTTCTACTTAGAACCCTGTCTGAAAAGAAAAGATTGTTGAAAGCATTTTATAATGAAGAGAATGATGAAAATGGACATCAGATGTTTTCATTTGCTGTGAAATTAAAACCTATGAAATTACACAGAAAAAAAAGGGTTTGTTTGAAAAATATGAGTGAGACTTTAGTATGGTTTTGCTCTGCCACTGCTATGATGTTCATGTCATTAATCCTTGGCCCTTTCTACTTCCCTCAACCCATGTTCCTGGAATGCGTCTGGCTGACTGACACTTATATATTAAGCTAAGGCACCCTGTGGCCCCACTGACCACTTTTTCCAGTCAGACAGGACTATCTGCTGAAACATCTTCTCATTTGGCCACAAAAAAGGGCTTTCATTCACCTCTCCCCTCATTTCCCTAAATACATGAGCATGCTTCATTTTTCAGCAACAAAATGTCATTTTCATTGCAAAAAAAACTCAACATTCCCCCCAATCACTGATCTGGGAACAGGATACAGCACATTACAGCACAGAACAGGATTACAGCACATTATGGAATATGTTAAAACTGGTGCTGGATCAGGGTTCCATAAAGCTTTGCACTAAAAATACAGATGCATCTCAAAAAAGACATTGATCTTTGCTAGGGGCAATAGACAGACATGTCTGAGTCATATCTGGGCAATGTAATGATGTGCTCTTAAGCCCTAGAAATTTATGCATGATGTAGAATCCAAAGGTTTTTTGTTTTTTTTTAAACACACAACCATGCATGCAGGAACAGTTTCTGAATGTGCAAATCATAAATGCCTGTCTTACAGGTATGTTAGCTAATGTTTTTTTCTTTCTCTGTAGGATGCATCAATAGCTCACCGATTCCACTTGATGAGGGAAAAACATCCTGAAAAGTTCAACAGCAGGTAAAGTTCTATCAGTGTAAATGGATTAGAAAAATCTGAGTGACATGTTTTCAATGAATTGATTAAAAGAAGAAATAACCATTTCAATCTTAAACGTTAACTGTTTTACATACTTCACTGTCCACCCTGATTGTTTTAGATACCCATAGGTTATCAAAATGGTAATATTTAAGACTTAGTCCTTAAAAAAGTGAAATAGTGTTCTAGTTCTGGTCTTTCTCACTGACACTGCTGCTTTATTGTGCCTCTTGTGGCTGCAGCTTTAACTACTGGGCAATTCACTGAAATCAATACGTGAATAAATGCCACCTACCTGGCAAGATCAATTGATTACTGTTGCTAGGCTACAGTCGGAAATTGCAACCAGTTCATAATGTGTAACAGTTTTATATAACCATGCTCTTTATTGCTGAGTTCTTGAACTTTTCTAGTCTGTATAGCTTGTGATGTCTGATATTTCCTTCCTCGCGTACAGTATGTTTTGGGGTCTTGCGTTTTTTTTTCACAGTTAAAAAGTGATCAGGAACATAAACTTGTGCTCCATTAGTCAACATCCTCAAACACAAAGACATTTGTTGAAGTGAGTTTGCCTTGTAACCTTCTAAAAGAAGCTTTGACACAGAAAAGCTTGATAAATGAGAGCTCCTTTGCTTCATTCCTCTTTGAAAACTGTCTAGGTCATTGTCAGGTTAAGCACAATGGTGCTTGTGGCCAAGATGCAGGAAGAGGTGGAATGAATGTCACTTTGTAATTAAATGTTGTGTAATACATCTCTTGTCAATTCAGAATCCAAAGCTTACAGGGCAGTGCTAGTCATTTCTCATTAAGGACATTTATAGCAAGAAGGAAAATAGACTGAACCTTATCTGAACTGCTTTTCCATATTCTTCTAATTGTACCATTTAATCTGAAATGTAGAGACAGACAAATTTATCAAAGAAGCAAATGTTCTTGAAGCTAATTGGACAAAAAAAAAACAGCTTGGCATTACTGAGAAATATGAAAATGCAAACTCCTTTCTCCTGAAGACTTTCCCATGTCAGCAAACTTAATGACTGTTGCAATGCACTAACACTGGAAAGTCCTTCCAAAAATGTTAAATAAACATTTCCTAACAGAAAGCTTCACCATATCAATGATTATATGTTTTTCTTTGTTTAATAACATTAATATACAGGTGCATCTAAAAAAAAAACTTGAATATCATGGAAAAGTTCATTTTTTCCATAATTTAATTTAAAAAGTGGAACTTTCATATAATCTAGATACATTACACATAAAGTGAAATATTTCAAGCCTTTTTTGTTTTAATCTTGATGATTACGGCTTAAAGCTCATGGAAATCTAACATCCAGTATCTCAAAATATTAGAATAAAGAATTTATAATATGGAAATTTCAACCTTCTGAAAAATATGTTAATTTATGCACTCAGTACTTGGTTGCGGCTCCTTTTGCACAAATTACTGCATCAATGCGGCGTGGAATGGAGGTAATCAGCCTGTGGCACTGCTGAGGTGTTATAGAAGCCCAGGTTGCTTTTATAGCGGCCTTCAGCTAATCTGTATTGTTGGGTCTGGTGTCTCTCATAGATTCTGCTTGTCCTTTGCACATTTAATTCAGTTCAAGAGAGTTGACTGGCCTATCAAACACAGTAACACCATGGTCAGCAAACCAGTTACTAGTAGTTTTGGCACTTTGGGCAGGTGCCAAGTCCTGCTAGAAAAGGAAATCAGCATCTCCATAAAGCTTGTCAGCAGATGGAAGCATGAAGTGCTCTAAAATCTTCTGGTAGACGCTGCATTAACTCTTGACTTGAGAAAACACAGTGGACCAACACCAGCAGATGACATGACACCCCAAATCATCACTGACTGTGGAAACTTCACACTGGACTTCAAGCAGCTTGGATTCTGTGCCTCACCACTCTTCCTCCCGACTCTGGGACCTTGATTTCCAAATGAAATGCAAAATTTACTTTCATCCTCCCCCAGGATTGTAGTTGTGTGTACTGAACCAGACTGACAGCTTAAAGGCTCTGGAAACCTTTGCAGGTGTTTTGAGTTAATTAGCTGATTAGAGCTCTTCTCACGTCAACATTTCTGTATTATAAATTCATTATTCTAATATTTTGAGATATTGGATGTTAGATTTCCATGAGCTGTAAGCCGTAATCATCAAGATTAAAACAAAAAATGGCGTGAAATATTTCACTTTATGTGTAATGAATCTAGAATGTATGAAAGTTCCACTTTTTGAAAGAAATTACAGGAAAAAATGAACTTTTCCACAATATTCTAAATTTTTTTTAGATGCACCTGTACAGTATAAGCCTAGCATTTATGTTACAGCCAGAACTACTATCTGAGACTGTCACGAAAAATTAATATCCACACCTTCTGATTTGAGAATTCAACCATGCTGTGGTATAAGTTATTTAAAATATTATGTTTTATGTCATGTTTGTTAGAAAACTAAAATTATAGTCCATTAGATATAATATTCACTGATATCATATACCATTTTATCATACCATTTTATACTGTAAGTGCTCTCTGAAGATATTGATGTTTCTAAAAAACAACAAATATATATTCACACTATAATACTGAATGAAATTAATTTCTTTAAATTCATTTAAAGCATCACCAAGACTTGATACCATATTCTGAATAAGAAAAACTTTTGGAGGCTTTATATGTAGTTACCCACCTCAGAGACACACTGCACTGGGGCTAATAACAGCACTTATAGGTGACCACTCTCAGTATCAAAATACAATGCATTTGTCACTTATGAAAGAGGTATTTTGTGCCTCTAGTGCATATACAGCGGCTGGACATAGACTGCTTTGAAGTGGAGCTGCTGTATTGTCCCGTGCTCTTATCAGATGCCGCATCTATTGAGAAAGTAAAAAGCCTATGTAGCCCCTGGCAGGTCAACTTAAGAGAAGACCTCCACTAAAATAGGGCTGTTTTTTTAGCCCTACTTAGTAGTTCTTCCCTCAAGGCTTCAGCATACTATGCAGGGAAGGTCAGCTTGCAGCTTGCAGTTGAACTCTTCCAGGGCAGACAATAAATGCTGTAATTTCAGTTCCAACTTTTAATTTCTCAAACAGTACAGAGAGTAGAGTGACAAAGTGCCGTGCAAAAGTCTTCAGCACCCTAATTTCTTTAGATTTCTTTAAATTTTGGCATACTCTCTCTCTCTCCTGTAAATCACAGCAGCACTAGCCAATCATGTGCACCTGTGAGCTTTTGTGTATAGAACAGCACAAATAGTGCTTTCCTTTGAGTGCGTTATGCTGCCCTGTGGTGCAGTATGAGCACCGTTTCAAAAAGAGTCGAATGGCTGTCTTCATGTGTCTCAGAGGAAAATGGGGAAAAAATAATATTATATAAAAAAAGAAACTTTTCATGTCATTATTTTTGAAAAACATCTATCTGTGACTTTAGCACAGTACGGTGACATTGAATATTTAGATTTACATAAAGATTTACATAAAGACAGTAAGGCTCATGTTGTTTAAAGTCTAACAATGTAAGTTTCAATGGCACTAGTGGCACAAAGGCATTATAATCAGATCCGTTATAATCAGTGGTAGTGCGGTAGAACCAAACTGGGTGAATTAGCTGGTTTAGTCCAGATTTAGTCCTAATTTATGGGCACAACTTCTCATATTACAGTGACTTAAAGGAGACGTGGCGTCTTCTTGGACAGATTTTAGCAGCCTGTCAGTGGTGTCAATTTCACACTGCAGTATTTGGTGAGCTTATTCAAATGGCTGAAGGATAGAGAGATGAAATGAGATGAGATGTGAAGGGGGAAAAAATGTTATGAGCATATTGTAATGTTCAATACCAGGTCCCAGAGTTAGTCAAGTATGAGCCCAACAGGGGAAAAAAACATGTTCTATATTCTATTGTAGGTTTAAATGTAAAATGAACAGTAAAATTATATTTATTGTATATAGCTTTACCACTTTCTTGTCATTGCATACGTGTTTCCTTACAATGTAAGGAATAAAATGCAATGGGGCATACTGTCATAGAAAAAAACCTTCTGACCAATCAGAATTGAGATCTCAACAGCACTATGGTATAAGAGGTCATAAGTAAGAGCTAAAGTGTTTATTTTTAAATATACCATAGTGCTGTTAAGTTCTCAAATCTGATTGGTCAGAAGAACAGCACAACTCTTACAGAAGTGCTGGCTGAAAGGCAAACCATACATTTATCTTAATGCACTCATTCTAGTATGTTATCATATCTATAGTAACAGCTAACACAGGGATTGAAAAAAATGTGTAAATGTTGGTGTGGTGCAGCTTTCTGTGAAGAGACATTTATTTTTGGAGTCTACACTATCTGCTGAAATTCCACAACGTTATAAAACAGGAATAAAAAGAAAAATAAAACACTTGAAAATAATCAACTTCACACTACCCCATGATTGATTATTTTCCTGTAACAGCATGTCCCAAAGTATTTTAACTCTTACTTTATTTTTATTTATGTATTTGTTTTGTCCCTAATATATATTCACTTAGTGGTTAGCACATTTGGAGGTTAGCATTCTGTCTCCGCCCTTTGTGCCCGAAGTTCTCCAGGTTCTCCGATTTTCCTTCGCCAGTCCAAAGACGTGTTGTAGGCTGATTGGCATTTCCAAATTCCATCCATCCATCCATCCATTTTCCATACCGCTTATCCTGCACAGGGTCACGGGGAAACCTGGAACCTATCCCAGGGAACTTGTGGCACAAGGCGCGGGACGCCCTTCACACCCCCATTCACACACTACAGACAATTTAGAGACACCAATCAGCCTAAAATTGCATGCTGGAGGAGGAAACCGAATTACCCAATGGTTTATATTTATATTTATGTGTGTGTGTGTGTGTGTGCCTGTGAATGTATTTGTACATGTACAATACCTCATTATATGTGTTAGGTGATGTTGCTTCACTAGCATGTGAACTCCCCAAGGAGTACTATATGTAGTCCAAGTACTAATGATCAGACAGATCACGGTGGACCATGGATGTGTGTCCAATTCCACTCCCACCCTTTCACTGTGGGGACAGAGAGGAAGTTTTGGATTAAGAGGCATCAGATTGCCCTATTGAAAAGGGGGGAAATCTTTGTCTGTTTGATTACAATAACAATAAAGATTCTGGCATTCAGTTTCCAAGCAGAACAATGGTAAGAAGGTCAACAATTCAAAGGTTAAATTATTCTCTTTCAAATGTTTTCATAATCAATATAGAATAATTGTAGATTATTATCAATGATCTATTCTGGTCCTCACAAAAACATCCCTTATTTCCCTATTTATTTCACATTGTTCATATGCATTAGATTTTTAAAAAGGGTCTGTATGCGTGCGGGTTGAGGTTGGTACTGAAATGCTGAATATTGGCTTTGTTGTGAGGTATTGATTATTAGCACATTGTGTTGTAGTCAGTAATACTGTCGGTTATTCCTTTTTGCTGCTGATCTCAGAAGAACAGTGGATATTGTCTAAATGAGAACAGTGGCTTAAGGTACACACACCACTGGCAAAGCAATAAGTCAAGACTGCTTAGAGTATGACTCTTAATCAAGTGTTTGCCACATGGAAGGTCGGAATTCAAAACTGCAGTGATGTAGGTTAAATATGTTCATAATCACATTTATTTCAGTTAATTCATGGCTAAAATAAATAACTTCAGTATAATGGATGATACTCTTTTATTCAATCCTTATCTAGCCTTTAGTTTCTTTTATCCTCCATTAGCCATTGATTTAAATAGCATGGGTTGAAGGATTTCAGATAAAAGTCCATGAGAGACTTTTGTAAGTCCCTGTGACATGAGAGAGGAAAATACCAAATATGGTCCTAACTCCAGCCTCTGCTTGTCATACCAGCTTGGGTTTCATAAGCCATATGTCTGTGTTTGCATTGTCTGTGAGTATGCCATGTGCCCATGAGTGTACGAGTGTGATGACTGCATATATACGTACGTGTGTGAATGTGTGTGTGTGTGTGTGTGTGTTTGTAAGCCAGGGTCCAGAAGAGACCCAATGTGGCTGTGTTCTGGAACGTGTCATTCCCTGCTGCTCCATGCCTGCGGTGTGGAGGGATAAATATACTCCTCTACTCCTCTCCTGCCAAAAGAACAGCCCGACAAAGCCTCACGCCTCTCTCCTGCTGTTCCTCAGTCGTATACACTCTGCAAGGGGCTGTTACACACCGCAGGCTACCTGAACCCAGACCTGAGTCATCCCTCTGCTTTGCCTTTGCATTTTACTGTGAAGCTGCAGAGCTCTGTGCATACAATTATGTGTCTAATGAGTGTCTATAAAGGCAAGAGCTGAAGATTACAAACTGTATGGTACTGACTTTACATGTCACTGCAAGTGACATGTAAAGTCATGTTTGAGCATGTTTGACCATGGTGTGCAGTTGGCCCATGCCATTGTTAACAATTCAAGGCACCGTTCAGTCTATATCAGGAGCAAGTGTGTTGATCTAAAGCAAATTGAAACAGTGGCACATTGCCAGGAAGTCTGCAACTGCAAGGTCAGAGGTTCATATACTAGGTGTGCAGCTCAAATTACAGCCTGAATCAAGGGTTCATAAGGGTGATATGGTGCATGAAAAAGAGAAAATAGTATAATAAAACTGGGAAAATCTATAGAAGGGTTAATAAATTAAAATGTTTATTTTGAGCATATAAATCTGTACACTGTGTGATCTTTTAGATTATTGTCTTTATCTGTTGAATGGAAGTGGATGGAAATCAGTCATGTGGATGGGTGGAGTGGATGGTCAGTGTGGCCTTGCTGTCTCTCCTCCCCCAACTCATCTTAAATGTCCTGAACACCCCCAGGCTCCCCAACACTCCATCCCTTCAAACATCACCCAGAGGCTGTCTAGATTGCCTAACTAGATTAGGATCAGTTACTGGAGTACTAAGCTGCATTGTGACTGGTCACCATAGTGAGATGGAGAGAGAGAGCACCACAGGTCATCGACCTTGAGGGGATTATAGGAGATGGTTATCTTGAGGTGGTAACACTGAGTTAAGTGTATGTTGGTGTGGGTGTGTATTTGGTACTTGTGTGTGTTGGGCTTAAGTAATGTGGTTGTGTAATCCCAAAGGTCGCTGACCTTTGGCTTATGTAAATTCACATGCTGACCAATGCTGTGATAAAGTCACACATTCAGTCACTCAAGTCTTCATGTGTTCTTTCCACTGACCCAAAGTTGTAGTAAAACAGTGAAATACAGAGGAATCACACTGACAGAGTGCTTGTTAACTTTTGATGACTGGACCTACCAGTGCCAACAAAAACTATTTACTTCTGAAAGAAAAGCCCATTTTAAACATTATTTCCTATAACTTTTTAGGTGGGTGTCTCTGCTTTTGGCAAAGTGAATGCTTATATGCTGATAACATGCTGCTAAAGAAACTCAATTTTGTAAGTGTTAATTCCAAAGCGAGGAGAAAATCATGGCCTAATTGTTTTCTTACAGGGCTTTTCAAGTGGAAGCTCGCTAATGAGGTTAGGCAGCTTGCCCCATTGAGAATGCAAAGCATGTCTAATTGTGATCTCAAATATGCCCATAATCCTTTAATTTGACAGAGTAAAGGTAGTGAGCTGCTGGAGGTGAGAGAGACAAAGAGACCTAAAATGATAGTGCAGTCTAACGTTAAGCATGAATTGAGCAATGAAGTAATTTGACAATAATACACTTGACTGGTAAAGTACTCTTTATCTCATTTATATAATAAATAGTAGATGTTATATATAATATGGCCCTAGGTAGCTGTGTTTGGTTCTGTGGGTTCTAAATCTCATGACTAACAGGTGCAATCCATCATTTACACTGTCAGCCTCTAGCTGCAGCAGGGCTCGTTGATTAAACACTCATACCATCATTATCGGCAGTGCTCCACTGTGCTGGACTCTCTCATGGGTAGGCATAGGTGTAAATTGCTTATTTTGTTAGCAAAGTGAAAATACAACACTTTTATGTAGGATGGAGATTCGAAAGGACCCTGTGGTACTGTGTTCATTCAAATGTTCTGATAGTTTCTAAAATTATTCCTCTCTCTGGTACTCTGTCAAGTTCACCCACATACACTGCACCAAACGCCCGTCTCTTTCCTCTCTCCTCTCCACACTGTTTCCTTCCTCACAAGCTCTCAGGGCCCATGTGGGATGTCATGCTCAGGTTGTTGTCCGTAGCTCTGTTCTCTCTCTGGGATTGAAGCTGTGTTCAGTGCCACTCATGATCTCTCACACCTGTCTGCCCAGGCTTTCAGTGTTGCACATCAATATTTCAGCAGCAAGAGGAAGGGCACAGGGTGGGAGATAAGCTCAAAGCTCCTTTGGCAGAAGTAGCCATGTCATGTCCTCCGGGACAAGAGAGATTGTAATTGGATACCAAAGAGATAAGATGCGATTCACAAAAAGGCTCTCCTGGAATGATCTAAGCTATTTAAAAACAAATTCACTTACATTTAGGCTATTCAGTTAAATTCAAAGAGCTTTGTTAAATGTCATCGATTATATTCCAGGATCAAAAACGAGTGCTCATGACAGTATAGAAGAGTAAAGAATGTGGCACATTGATGGCTGGGATGAACATAAATATCTGTAATTGCTGAAAGTGTGTTGTATGCTGGAGATCAGTGGGGGTAACCTGTTTGATCTGTTGACAACCCAAGGCAGCGTTTTTTCCGAAGTGTTTGTTGTCACACCAGCATTAGCATACGGGTGTGTCAACACAAGCTTGTTTGTTGTTCCAATGACAGAGCAGCTGCAAATTCAGATACTAGTTTAACTTTTAGTCAGTGCGATTGTAAAAAGACAGCATTGGGATTCACACGGTTATATTATCTTGAAGGTTTTTACAGTATTACCATCACAGATTTATTTAAAACCTTAAGATCACTTTTCTTTCATGAATACCTGTTTCTCTTTCTATATGTCTCCAATTATATATTTCTTACCCCCTCTCAGGATGAAGAATAAGCTCTGGTACTTTGAATTTGGCACCACAGAGACTATTTCAGCCACGTGCAAGAAGCTGAATGAGGGTGTGGAAGTGGAGGTGAGTTCAGCTCCTAAACCCCTTTAAAAAGGGTATCTAAAGGCCACACGGAATCCCACATTAACTCTATGGCATGTTTAGAATTTTAGTAAAGACATTGAAGGTGCCAGTCACTCTCAAAATGCTATTCCACTAGCCTACTATCAACTACAAGGTGTTTCTAAAGACATAAACTGTGATTTGTCAATCCAGTAGCAGGCTTTTCACAGATACGACAGATTTCAGGCTGCTCCTACTGGTCTTATCAGCTATCTGTGCTGTGGTGCGGCAACACATCAGCATGAGGGGCCCAAAGCACACAGTCACAGCAAAATTCTGGTAATCTAGACCAGGCCATAGGCGCAAGAAGAAAGGAGCTGACCTATTTTTATCTCAGAATGAAGTGGAGAACAATGCAGGACATATTTAATAAGTGACTGGTGGGCCTGTGTTTAATTTCAAAGGTTTGAAGAAATTTAATTAAAATGTAAAACAGTGAACCACTCTGGCCTCACTTAATACAGCTACAGTATAATCATTCTACTTATACCATAATACAGTATATTGGGTACATAAACATGTCTTACCTCACAGATTGAAGTAGTTTATGTAAGGGATAAAACATGGCAGTGTGATACCTCGAAATGAGGTTGTTGGTTTTTTGTTTTTTTTTATCACATCTCGAATATTATTTATTTATTTATTAAAGAACAACACATCATACATTTTAAACATTTATATATTACATTTAATGTTGTGGAATGTGTGCAAAACAAGCTTAGCTCCTCTAATCACTTACGTTATAGCAACTATAAATGGTTTTTCCTCACCAGCCTCTCTTTTCCTATCTCTCTTGAAGTTAATAATACTATTTTAAAAAAAGTAATAATAATAATAATAATAATAAGACTTCTCTGTTGCGGAAAACATACTGACTGCTGCAAAGCACTGACACTGGAGTCTCCTTCCATAATATTAAATAGACACTTATACTAGAAGCTTATAATATAAAGCTTTACCACAAAAACAATTGTAGCATATTTTTTCTTTGTCAAATAACACGATTTAAATTTATTAATAATCTTAGATTATATGAGTCCCACTGAATGAGCTGTTACTATAGAAAGGATAGAATATTAGAATGAACACGTTAATATAACCTGTGATTTGTCTTGCAGCCGAAACTGTTGTCAGAGCTGTGCTGTTATAATGAGTTATCCACACCTTCTGGCCAATCAGATTTGAGAATTCACCAGTACTGTGCTATAACCTGTATTAAATCACTGTTCACTTCAGGGCAATGAGATGGCTGAATTCTCATTGTACATTACGTTCCCTTGGGTTGCACTGGCTAAATACCCTTAATATTAAATCAGAATAATTGTAGCTTCTTCATTGTTTGTTTGGTACCAAAATGTAACCTCAAGTGTAAGTGCTTTTTATCATCTTATCTGTTCATAACATCTTGGTTAATTCAAAATGGATTGAAGTGCATGGAAAGAAGGAGATATTAGAAGCTGCATTTAGCAGCTCACATACATCATCCATTGCTATGACATTTGGCTTTTTCAGCTTGGTCAGGCAACTTTTTATTTTCATACTTGAATAGTTGCATCCAGAAGTTAGGGATCATCAAGGACCCACCTGTCAAACTATAAACACTCCATGAAAACTGTTTGGGGAATGGAATTATGAAGAGTAAAGTCTCCAAAGCTGTGTTTTCTTATTGCTGCACTCTGTGGGTTCTTCTGCACACTGAAACATCTCATTATGTCATAAATGTGTCAGCTTTCAGCTTTTTAGACTTTGTGTATTTTTTGAGTTAAATCACAGTGGTCACTGACATCATACAGTAATGTGTTGTGTTTTTTTTTAGCTTCTTCTCCTTGGATATTTTGTTCTTATACTTCTTTATTTATGTTCTGTTTCATGTGTCTCTCCCAGTAGTGCTTGTGAAGAACATAAGTTTATTTACTTTTACTTCATACTTAAATGAAATCTGGGTTTACATTAACAGAGTTTTTAAACTCAATGACCACAACTGGATATTACATGATATCTTCACTGAGAAATACTTTCTCATGGTTTCACTGTTTGGTCACTAAAACCACTACATATAAACTACAATTACTTATTAACAGTCAGTCAAGACTGAGCTAGGCATGGAGCATGATCTTATCTCTGCTGTAACTGCATTGTAATTGTAATATAATTGCAACAGTTCATACTCTATTATTATTATTAGTAGTAGTAGTAGTAGTAGTAGTAGTAGTAGTAGTATTACTGTGACATCATGGTTGTTCAGCTTGTTGAGGAAGAAAGTTTTTAATGTTTGTATGTTTGCAGCCGAACGTTCCTGGGAAAACTGAATACTTGATCTGTATCTGTATCTGGGTCACTCTTAAAACTGCTGTACAGTCATGCCAATGTTTTCCACTATTACAAACCAATAACATGTGTCACATGATAGCTTCAACTGACAATATTTTTGGCACGAGGTACAGGAGATTTGCAGTTAATCCCCAGCTGGTAGTTACAGTCCTGCATAGGAACTATTTAGTAATTACCATGAATTATTTAGTAAGTACAATAAAACTAATAGGTAAGTGAGTCTGGATCCACCAATTAGGCATTTCAGGCAAAATTACTATTTATTTTTTTCAAAAGAAAGCATTATTCAAAATATATACCACTGTCACCCACACACAGGAAAAATGACCAGTATGGCATGAAATGGTTTTTTTGTTATTGTTTTTTTATCCACTGCATTATGTGTTCATGTTTAGAGTACACATTAAAATTACTACAGCTGGTTCACCATCATATTCCACTTTTAATCTTAATTAAAATTTGACATACTTGTGAGGTGTTGAGTCAACTTAAGGAATGTTAAACTAGGTAAAATAAACTGTCTCTGTACTGCCTCACCACACAGGTAGTTACATACAGACGATGAGCGACAAAATCACTTCACCACCATTTTTCTATTAGAGAAGGCATTTCTGCTTTGGAGTTTACTCTTTGCAGCTGTAATTATGGTTTAATCAAACTCAAATCTGTCTCCGTTTGCTGTTTACCTTTTAACACGCAACCACTGAAACAAACCACTTTACTGGCAAGAAGCATCTTAGTTTATACAGGCATGAAGAAAAGCCTGCAGGCAGCCACACACCTGCTCGCAGATGGTGTGCTTTTTCTGCAACTACTGGGATTTCTATTATATAGCACTTAGAAATGCCCAATTTATTATTTTAATTCTAAATAAGTTCAAAAATATGGATTCACCCTTACTAATAACGTGTCTTGGGAAAAGTGACACGAACAAGGTAGTGAGCTAAAAATAAATAGAAATAAGTTTTAGCCTTGTTTTAAACTGGAACACACAAAACTTTGCATACTATTAATCTCAGCTAGTTTATGTAAGGAAGCCTTAATTATCTTACATACTGTAAATGTGTCAGTGAACAGTTACAAATATATACAGTATGATACGTTATCTTTTTCACAGATGGATTGATTTGAATTTTTACTCTTAGTGTGATGGCATCATCCTGGACCTCAGCAACACGTCTCTGGAGGGGATTGCTGTGCTCAATATTCCCAGCATGCATGGTGGCTCCAACTTGTGGGGGGAAACCAAGAAGAGACGCAACTACAACCGCATGAGTAAGAAGCTACCTGAAAGGACGTGTGTCACCACCGTCACTGATGCCAAGGAACTTAAATTTTGTGTACAAGGTAAGTCAGAGTCTGGGAACATTCCAATCTTTTAGCATTTTATATGAGCGAGTATTTATATGAGAGAAGCCTCAGTCCACGTACTCCCTAAAAACTATAAATTTTCACTGTTGGGATACGTTTGAGGTAATTTGCCTGAAGAGGTTTGAGTGAAATCAGATTTCCAGCCATTTCCATTCGAGTATAAAACTGGTGGTTGTCTCTGTGGAGCAGCTGGCAATTCAGAGCTGCTTAATGTGCATTATCACTAGCTGCAGCTCTGACTCACCAATAGCTCTTTCACAGCTTTCATGAGTGAGGCTACCACTCCACCTCTCTCCAGTCTCACTGTGTTTTGGGACTTTCCTTCATTAGTGTTGCAGGCTAAATGATTAGCAGTGTTAATGGGCATTTGGGGATCTGGGTCAGATGCTCCACTTTGTAGCCTCTCACAATGTCATATTTGATGCTGGTTTTCAGAACTCTGAGTTCCCTCCAAGAAGCATTTTACAGCACACACCTTAGGGATGCTTCCTTCGGTGCACAACGTCATTATTCACTGCTCAGAGTTGGAAAGAACACATTGTGCTGTATTAATAGTGCAAAAGGTCAGAGCAGGAACAGCTGTTGTATGCCATCAGCAGTTAACTTCAAACACCCTGAATCTTCGGTATTCTGGTCATTTGGGTCAGATTTGTGTATAAAACATAGTTTCTTTTTGTAATATTCATCTCCACCTCATACTAAATCACTTCCTAATGCATTATTCTTTATATATGCTGCATTTCAGTATCCTTCTGTGAAGCATTGGGCAATTAAAATTGTTCTTTGAAGTGTTATTTGTTATCGAGGCGATGATAGCCGTGACCTATGTGAGAAGTATATCATAATGTCATATCCGCCTTTGATGCATTTATGTTTTAGAAGAAACTGACACCTCAGCCCTTTTTTATTTGCCTTCTCGCCCTTGAAAACATCATTCTGATTTATCACTATCCTATTTATACTTCTCTCTCTCTTTCTCTCGCACAATATCTTGCTCTCTCATCCTGACTCCAGTCCTGTCATTCTTATTGTGCAGGGCCTGGGGGTCTCCATAGTAACAGGACTGATGGGAGTCACAAATGTACAAAGAAATCAAGGAGGGGGGAGTTTGTGGTAGGATGGAGGGATCGGTGGGAGGATGGTGTTGGTGCTGTTACCAGTAACATGACTCATATCTGTAATCTGCCCTAGAGGCAGAAATACTCAACCCAGCACATAATACAGCATGTACCAGGATGGAGTGTAGCTCTGTGCTCACATCACTTTCGTCCTCTTTCACTGAATCATACTTTCAGTCTATCATTAATGCTGTGCTACAAGAAAACTGCATTAACGTCCTGCTCTCGGGGAGTAGTAGGAGAACACTGCCAGGATTGTTGATTTCTTGTATAGCTGGTTTTGCTATTTACAGCTGTATAGGTGGATGGTATCATCTGACCTCTTCAGCCAATTTTTTGAAACAAAGAAATAAAAAATGCTCTTTTTATCCATATGTTTACAATAGAGTATGTATTATTAAAGGCCTCATTGAGTATGCACCAGTCAATTAATATTTAAATGAGACTAAAGTTACTGCATGATGTGATTAATACACAGCTACACAGGAAAATCAATTTAAGCTACCACACCTGCACTAACTGTGGGGCGGCTGTGGCTCAAGTGGTTGAGCGGGTTGTCCCTACTAATCGTAGGCGGTTGGCGGTTTGATTCCCGGCCCACATGACTCCACGTGCCAGAGTGTCCTTGGGCCAGATACTGAACCCCAAGTTGCTCCCAATGGCAGGCTAGCACCTTACTAGCCTGCTGTCATGGTGTGAGTATGTGTGTGAATGGGTGTATGAGACACAGTGTAAAGCATTTTGTAGAGCCTTTAAAGGTTATAAAGGTGCTTTTTTTAACTAAGTAAAGACAGATCAAATTAATTTATTGATCAAATCATTTTATATTGAGAAACTGCAATATAATTCAGTTCATGTGTTTATAAGCCTAGTAGAAGCATGTATAGAGACAATTTTCAGCTCTTAAATCAGCGTTAATTGTCTTTAATTACATTCAGTGTCTGCAATTGCCATAATAATCAGTCTGAGAAATACTAATTTCTTTATGAAATCATATATTTGGATAATTTTTATAAGATTAAATTAATGCAGCTGTCATATGGCAGGTGTTATTTCACCTCATCTCTCCTTGTGACAGGGTCAAACTGGAGTAGTAACACTAATCGCTTGGCCTACTTCCCATACTCTCTCTCTCTCTCTCTCTGTCACACACACACACACACACACAGTAGAAGTTGAATGCAGTAAGTAGAATTGTTATGGAAGCATTGAGACTTAGTTGAAGAGTCTCTTCTACCAGCGATCATCACCAGCCATTCAACAGTCATTCGCATTCAACAGACCAACGGGCATCTTTAAGTGTGTCTCTCATCCTTTTGGAGTTCATATTGATTGAGGATGCTTTTGACCTGAAAGGCTGTTTCCCATGATCTGTTTCTTCACAGTTGTGTTTGTGGGCCTACTTTGTGAGAGAAGCTTTGTTTGTGAATGGCATGGGAAACAGAGGTTGAGAGAGTGACAAGCGCTTGGGTAAGCATGGAGCACGTGAACAGTGTGTTAGTACAGAGTGCATAAGAAGAGAGCGTGTGAATAAAGAGCCTTGGTTTGAAATAATTAAGATGGGACGGGATGCGTTTATGTATGCAGCACAAGCACATATTATGCCTCAAGTGGGCTCATACAGCATGCACAGGAAGAAAGTGGGTGCCAATACTTAATTAAATAGAAGATTATTTTCACAGCAGTCTATAAATTTTTTATTGGTTTCTGCAGGTTCGCTTTCTTTTTTTTTTTTGCAAATTAAGTCACAGAAAAAACCTAAGATGAAAGAAAATTAAAAAGGGTACTTGTGTTTTTATGACTTCATGGGAATTGCTGTTAACTTGAAAGTTCATAGGATGTACATAGAATGCAAAGGAAGAGATCAGACAAGCTTGGAAAGAGTAGACTAGAAAATTGAAAGCAGTATGTTATTGCAGAAAAATATCACTTGATTTTTTGATAACTTTACTTAATAATAGTGTTCATAGGGCTACATAACACCTATGTAATCCCATGCTATATACTATCTTGTGTTATATTGTTATGTAGTTAAATAAAATTGGTATAACTTTACAAATAAAATTTTCTAAAAAGTAAAATGTTGCCAATTTTAACATATTAGCATATATTAACATCTTTCTCAAGCAGTTAGTCAGTCTCTCTCTCTCTCTCTGCTCTCTAAACATGTGCGATGGTGAAATAGAGGCAGCACTTGCACTCTATTCTCACACCAAGCTATGGGCCGCCCCCGCACCTCCACTACGACTCCACCATGGCCAGTTCCTCCTGACCATCTGCCATTTCTCTAAGCAGCCCAAAAAACTGAGAGTAGAGCTCAGGAACAAGGAGATCGGAAACACAAAATAAATACATGTCCACTTATTTGTCTGCATAACAGGGAGTTCTCACACACTGGGTGAAGGCTGATATTTTGACTACGCTGGAGAAAAGTACATGGTTTTATAAAAGCTCTCATTTAAAAAAAAAAAAACCCATACATCCAAATTGTCCATAATTGTAACAAATTACGGGTTTGTAGTTATTTTTAAGTTTTTACTGTCACTTTTTACAATTCAATCACACCCCTTTTTATTACTAATGTTTTGGGAGCTGTGGCAGATTTCAATGTACAGAAAGAAATACCTGACACTTTTCTTCTTTTAAAAGGAGCCCATTTGCAAACAGATGCTTTGCAGAGCAGAACTAAATTTGCCTACCAATTCCAGTGCATTTTGGAGCCTCTGCTGTGAGGTTAGGTGTGTCTCTAGTCCACGTCTGGGCTATTGTTTTAAGCCTGTCTGTGTCTTTTGGCATGGCCCCAGAGTAAGCACTTGGGCTTTTGGCAGAGCGGATTTAAGAGCCGATTTGAGATTCGTCACAGTGATCTAATTTGATGTTGGTTAATCTGGTTCGAGACTGGAGCAAAAACAGCCAATTCAGTATGTCTAGTATCTGCCATCCTCACCAGAATACATTCTACGGGGTTATGTAAGAAGCTGTTTCTGAGTTATTCTTAGCTTTGCCTTTCTGTAATGAAAAGCCTGGTATAAAAAAGCCCAGATGAGGCTGTGAGCATTTATGATGTAAAGAAAATACAAGGAAAACTCTTTCAAAATCGATTTTACTGATACCACAGTAAAATATTACTGATTACTAATACCTAAATGTATAAATTAGTATGCTTATTACTGATCTGCACTCAAAAGTTATGAAGCCATTTTCAAATTTGTGTTACTCTTAGTGTTATTAGTGTTTCTGGGAAAATTAAAAAATGCTTATCAGTTTGGCATATTAGTATAAGATCAGCAGTATAAAGATACAGATTATATTCCATTAGGCTTAGGCAATTATACAACCAAAGCATTGGTGTGCATTTGCATTTCAGACTAGTTTAGCCGATAGAGCAGTCTTTGGGGGAGGGCCACAAGGTCATATCTCACCACTCAAGGACAGTCTAGTGCTGCTATTTCAAAATTCTCTGCATAGTATTTCAATTTTCGTTTGTACAATAAGCCAAGTCATGTTTTTTCACCATAAGTCAAGGTGAAAATCATGATCCAAATTTAAAAGGGGAAAAGCGGGGAAAACCTGCACTCTTGAAATCTGTGTTAATTAATAACATACTTTTTTTCTGTCCTCCCTGTTTAAAACGGTTTGTATCATATTGTGTTAAGTGTGTGTTAACATGAGGGAGAAAAATGATACAACTAGCCAAGACTTCATGTGTTAAATTATAACTCGGTCATATTTCTGACTGCCATTAACTTTACCCTATAACATTTGCATTACTGCTTTTATATTTTTGTGTCGAGTTTAGATGAAAGTCATGCAAGGGATGTAAAGTAGCCGTTGCTATTTTTCTTAATACAAATTTTTGTTTAAAATAATACAAAAAAAAAAAAAAAACCTTGACCACAGTGTCTATGTTAAATTTAATACATTTGGTATATTAAATGTAATACAAAATTAATAAAATAGATACATAAATGTTTGTTTTTTTTAATAACACACCAACTGCTTACAGGTTAATTACTCTCTTACATATGCTGTACATTGTTTATAGGTTTATACTTGCAACTATCTCTTTTATATTATACTGTCTGAGTGCTCTAGTTATTATATAAATGAAAGTAGGAGTAGGCGTAAGCAGCTTGTTCTTGGCTCAGTTTAACAGTTAGTAATGTTCACCCAAAGGATTTGTTGTGTTTAAATGTTTTTTCAAACATTTAATGACTCACTAACTTTCTTAACTTAATATTCCAATAGTCAAGGCTGCTTTCATGAGTTCACATAGATCTCATAGAAAACGGATTTATACCAAGTTATTTATGTAGTGGAGTTTTATGGATACATACACTCTGAAGGGCTGCCATTTTAACCCAACCCTCATGTGTGTGTTTTTTTGTGTGTTGTTATTTTTTTAATATTAGGTGTGTTAATGGTCTTTAGATACATCAGTTCTTGGCCATTATCTCAGCCATGGGTTTGACAATATTTTTGCCTTAAACATTGAACCATTTCTTAGATCTGTATATCAGTCCTGGCATATCTGATATACCGGGACTAATATACAGTGCCCTCCACTAATATTGGCACCCTTGGTAAATATGATGGCTGTGGAAAAATTGCCTTTATTGTTTAACCTTTTGATCTTTTGTTAAAAAAAAAAATCACAAAAACACTCTGCTCTCATGGATATGAAACAATTGCAAACAAAACACAGGTGTAATTATTGGCACATACAACAATTATTGGCACCCTTTTAGTCAATACTTTGTGCTACCTCCCTTTGACAAAGATAACAGCTCTGAGTCTTCTCCTATAATGCCTGATGAGGTTGGAGAATACATGGCAAGGGATCTGAGACCATTCCTCCATACAGAATCTCTCCAGAACCTTCAAATTTCGAGGCCCACACTGGTGGACTCTCCTCTTCAGTTCACCGCACAGAATTTCTATGGGTTTCAAGTAAGGGGGCTGGGATGGCCATGGCAGGACCTTGATTTTGTGGTCAGTAAATAATTTTTGTGTTGATTTTGATGTATTTATTTAGATCACTGTCCTGCTGGAAGATCCAACCATGGCCCATTTTAAGCTTTCTGGCAGAGGCAGTCAGGTTTTCATTTAATATCTGTTGATATTTGATAGAGTCCATGATGCCATGTATCCTAACAAAATGTCCAGGTCCTCTGGCAGAAAAACAGCCACAAAACATTAAAGAGCCAGCACCATATTCAACCGTGGACATGAGATACTTTTCCATATGGCTACCTCTCTGTGTGATCCAAAACCACCTCTGGTGTTTATTGCCAAAAAGCTCTATTTTGGTTTCATCTGGCCATAGAACCTGATCCGATTTGAAGTTCCAGTAGTGTCTGGCAAACTGAAGATGCTTGAGTTTGTTTTTGGATGAGAGTAGAGGCTTTTTTCTTGAAAAACTTCCAAACAACTTGTGGTGATGTAGGTAATTTTGGATTGTAGTTTTGGAGACTTTCTGACCCCAAGACACAACTAACTTCTGCAATTCTCCAGCTGTGATCCTTGGAGATTTTTGGGCCATTGAAACCATCCTCTTCATAGTGCGTTGAGACAATATAAACACACGTCCAATTCCAGTTTGATTCATAACATTTCTAGTTGACTGGGACTTCTTAATTATTGCCCTGATGATGGAAATGGGCATTTTCAATGCTTGTGCTATTTTCTTATAGCCACTTCCCATTTTGTGAAGCTCAACAACCTTTTGCCACACATCACAGCTATATTCCTTGGTCTTACCCATTGTTATGAATGACTAAGGGAATTTAGCCTGTGTTACCTCATATTTATACTTCTGTGAATGTCATGGTTGAACAATTTCCTGTTCCTAGTCACCCAGGTGTACTAAAAACATAATTTAAATATCAATGGGAATATACTTAAAATATTTTTCCCATATGAATAGGGGTACCAATAATTGTTGCACAGCTATAATTAACAAAGATTTTTTTTTTGGATAAACCTTTGTTGTGTTTACAGTTGTTTTTATCCATGAAAGCAGGTTATTTTTGTGAATTTTTTTAACAAAATATCAAAAGTTTGAACAAAAAAGTCAATTTTTCAAAGCTTTCTTTGCTCATATTTACCAAGGGTGCAAGTATTAGTGGAGGGCACTGTATCTATTGAAAATATTCAATTTACAAACTGCCTAGCAATACTTTACCCAGTCTCAAAAATGGCCCAGATTTTGCCAGGTCAGCATGGAGTGTCCCTGTTCTGACCTTCCTGCACAGTTGAGACTTGCATCACTGGCCTTGTATAAATCATCATGCTCGAACATTGTCCAGAATAAACCAGAAACAATTTCCTCTCTTACAATAACATATCTGTCTTATGTCAGATGTGCAATTATTAATAGTGTTTGTACTCTGGCACAGAGTGTAGTGCTGTACGCCAGCTACATATTTGTTGGTCTCCCATTTAGATTGCAGAATGCATTGTTTTCCTTGTGTAATGATATAGCAGGGCTTTGAATTATAGAGATTACTTGTCTTGAATTGGCCATCATGCCCAGCAGTGGTTTAGATGTTTGAATAAAAAGACTGTAGTGATGGGCATGTGGAGATGAAGCCATTTTTAATTGGCTGAATGGCCACTGAGCAGTGAGAGTACACACCGATTATCAGGGAATGTAGGTCAGGTTTTATAAAGAGACAAGAGAGAGGGAGAGAGCAGCCTTTGGAGCCAATAATTGCTGCATTATTAGTCTCACTCTTTCTACATGCATATGACTACAGTACTTCTGTGCTTTACCTACCCTTTATCTGAATTTAAAAACACCCACTGAGCTAGTGTTCCTAATGTTCTCTGAAACATGATTCCAGAGGTTATAGGCAATATCAAACATTTCCACCAGCTGATCTGCAACTGATCCTCAGGTCTAAAAGTACACCTGCCTCAGCTGAGTGAAGTGCTCGGGATGGGCTATCTTATTTCGGAAGATCAGCGAGATATGCCGGACCTAAAGCATTCAGAGCTTTAAACATCAAAAGCAAGACTTTATAGTCAGTGTGGACCTTAATAGTCGGTCCGTGTACTTTGAATAAGACCGAGGTAATGTCCTCTGGTTTTCTTTTCCGGCTAAGGACACTACATTCTGAAAATACTGAAGCTTCCTTCAAGAAGCCAGTCAAGAACATGTTACAATAATCCTATCTAGAGGTTCTAAAACTATGAATATGTTTTATTTTACCTATGTTTCTCACATGATAATATGCAGTTGCAGACATGTTATCTATATGGGAATTGAATGATAAACCAGCATCTAGACTTACACCAATGTCTTTAACTGTAGTGTTTGGTTTCACAGAATAGCCACAGAGCTTTAGGGTGAAATCTGAAACCTTACTGTTAAGTCTTTTGCTTAACAACAATATTTTGGTTTTGGAGGAGGAAGTGTTTTTGTACAATATTCTTTTTACCGTATCGCTGCCCTTAAATCTGGCTGAACTAATAAATATAATTGTGTATCATCACTGTAGAAGCAAACACCAACATAATGTTTGAAACACCACTGCACTTTTTTAAGCTCCAAAGTATCTCCATTTATGCTAACAAATTTGGAATAGTCTCTTTTAGGTTAGATTTAAACCAAACGAGAAGAACCAGACCCTTTGTCTGTGTGAACTGGCTGTGTTTTCAAGTCAGTTCATTTCATGATCAATAGTGTCAAATGATGCACTAACATCGAACTGTACCAAATCAGCAACATGTTCACAGTTGAAGACAAGTAGTGGGTCAGTGACCACTTTAGCCAGCCCTGATTCTGTACCAAATAATTGCAGTATGTGTATTTTCACAGAAGTACTTTATAACTCATTCATGTCCTGCCCTAGACCCTTGCTCTCTACACAGATACTGCGTCATTACCATGGTGTGTATCGCTATGCTTGCATGACCCTGTTTTTACATGCCTACATGAGCAAGACAGAGAGTTAATGAGTGTGTGTAAAGCGATTAAACAGTGTTCTACAAGCAAGTACTAAAGCTTAGCCTTGTCTAGTGCTGAACCTTTGATCTTATTATTTCTGCTACTTCTATCTGTCAATGTTTATCTCAGTCACTTCTAGCTTTATAATACATTTTTACGTATTATAATAGTCCTAGTCAGGACTGACTAATTCCTCTCTCTTTATCTGTCTTTCTGGACAGATCTGAGTGACCAGCTGCTTGAGGTGGTGGGCTTAGAAGGGGCCATAGAGATGGGCCAGATCTACACAGGCCTCAAGAGTGCTGGTCGACGCCTCGCCCAGTGTGCCAGTGTCACCATCAGGTTAGTGTCTAACAAACACTCTGACTATATTGTCACCATCTTTCCATCTCATATACATATACTTCAGGGTTCATTTGCCTCTCTGTCTGCTCATGCGCCCAGACAGAAGCGGCCCTTGCTCTCCGTCACAACCCTGATGACACAACAGGAGGTGGCTTTCTGCTGAGCACTTCAGCCAATAACTTTAACCTTTAGCCTCGCACCACTCTACTCAGTCAAGCAGCTTCAGCATTCAAAGCAGCCAGGCCCAATGAACAATAATGTTGTCACAAACACAGTAATAATGTCTGAGCATGCACTGCATGTTTATGCTAGTTTATGTTAATTTACCAGTGGAGGGTTTAAGTAGATTGGCCTTTCTGTTTGCCTTTACATTGAAAATAAGCAGTTTGCATTTCACTGAAAAAAAGAAAGTTTGTGAACAGTTTTCTCCCTTTCACATGTTGTCTACCTAATATTTAAAAAATAAATAAATACATCAAATAAAATCAATAATAAAAGGCCATTCATTTTCCATCTTCTCCCATGCAGCATTGCATTTATATTCAGTGGGCCAGCTGTAAAGGCTAAAC
This sequence comes from Ictalurus punctatus, assembly GCF_001660625.3. Classification (NCBI taxonomy): domain Eukaryota; kingdom Metazoa; phylum Chordata; class Actinopteri; order Siluriformes; family Ictaluridae; genus Ictalurus; species Ictalurus punctatus. Next base: position 22,558,022 of record NC_030421.2, read on the forward strand.
TAACTTTGTAGATTGTTTGTTTGTTTGTTTGTGTTTTAACGCCATGCCAGCTTCTATGGCTATTTTCATGGTGGGAAATGTCTAAGGGACTCTATATAAAGTTTTTTTTTAAATCTATTTTTCTTAAAAACTCTAAAATTACATTAGGTTTGCTTTTGTTAAAAAATTCTCAAGTGTTGTCTGAATAAAAAGGTTTCTCAAGGGGTTAAGACCAGTACAGTGTACTAACTTTGTAGAAGTGTGTATATAGGGGGGCAGGGGTGCTGAATTGTGTGTGTGTGTGTGTGTGTGTGTGTGTGTGTGTGTGTGTGTTGAGTTTAGTGAAACTGGGGCCCACTGTGGGAAATGACTCGTGGGAACAAAGAAAGCAGTGTGCAGAATCATCCCGCAATGGTGTTGCAGAGGAACCTGATGTCTATATGTCGCCTGCAAACTCACCCATGACAGCCTCTCTCTCTCTCTCTCTCTCTCTCTCTCTCTCTCTCTCTCTCTCAGGACATTCAGACTGCTGCCTATGCAGATTGACGGGGAGCCATGGATGCAGCCTCCATGCACGGTGAGGTGACTTTGGGTTTCATTCAGTGTTTTCCCTCATTTACATGTGTCTATGTGCCAAACTCTGAGCTCACCACTTCTTTTTACAAACCATAGCTCATTACACTGTTTCTGTCCTTCTGACAACAGTGCCTTTCTTTTATTTCTTTATATACTTATGTATTAATTACATATTAAGCATACGTATGAAAAAGATAAATATATTAAGGTTTATACAAAATGAAAGACAGACCATTTGGTTAACTGTGTTTTTATATCCATAGCAGCCCTAATCCCTCTATTCGACACTTGCAGGCATCTCAGCAAGCTCCCTGTTAATTAAAACACTGTCATGTCACACCCCACCACTGACTGATTATGCTATTAAAGAGAGAGGAATGTGCACAAAGAAGTCTGTCTGCATATATAGCAGCTACAGCACAAAGTCCTCTGCTAAACCTACAACCCATTATTAGGCTTCTCTCATTTGTCCAGTTATGCAGAGATAAAGCCGTAGCACAGTCGGAAAATGGCACTGACAGAGCAATGAGCTCTTGCAAAGTAAATTAAATGAACTATACATGCATTGTAAAATATGTAATACAGTTCACACAGCAAAGCATTTCTTAAAGTGATAGTTCACCCAAAAATGAAAAACCTGTCATCAATTACTTACCCTCACATTGTTCCAAACCCGTAAGACTTTCTTTCATCTTCAGAACACAATGAAGACATTTTTAATGAAACCAGGGAGATTTCTGTCCCACCATCTACAGTCCAAGTAACCAAAACTTTCAAGCTCCAAAAATATCATAAAGGCATCGTAAAAGTAATCCACATGACTCCAGCGGTTTAATCACAATTTTCTGAAGCGATACAAACGCTTTGTGTGTGCAAAAAAACTCAAATTAGTCTTTATTCACAAAATATCTTCACTTCTGCATAGATCTCTGATGCACATTCACGAGAGAACCACAACGCATGCTGTGTTGTGTAGACGCAAGAGCGGACAAAAAAAATGTCCGCAAGAGCAGACAAAAAAAAATGCACGTCCTCCTCTATGTCGAATTCTGCAGACATCTTTGTTACAAAGATTGTTCTATGTTACTCAGTTTATGTACAGCATCCCTCTTCCTCTGCTGTAAACAGCACAGCGCTTCCGGGTACCTTTGTATTGCGAGAGCGGACGTTCTCACGAGAGAATGTTTGGAACTGCATGAGGGAGAGTAATTGATGATAGAATTTTAATTTTTGGGTGATCCCTATAAGTCTTCTTAGTTGTCTGTTAGCATTTATCTTAACTAGGTATCATTCCTTGAGGTGGGTGACTCACATCTGTCAAAGCACAACCCCTTTCAACCTGCTCTGTTTTTCACACTGTGAAGCATAAAGTCCATACCGATACGTTCAAATCACATACTGCCACTTTCTATACTTTTGCTAATTTCATTTGAATAAAATCATAAAGTTCATAAGTATTATGAGTGTAGGGCTGCAACTAACGATTATTTTTATATACGACGACAAATTTTCAATACCATTTTCTCGTTTATTTAAAATAAACTCCACAAACTCAGTGTTACAAATATAAACTTCAGACTAAAACTTTACAATTACACAATGTATTTGAACATATTTTTATATGTTTGTCCAAATATATTAATTTATTATATATAAGTATTTATGCATTATTTTTTTATGGATGCACAAAAAAAAGCACTGATAATTAAACTACAGTTCTAAATTAATAATACAATCTCACTTTTACTGCACCTTACAGTTTCTGTTACTCACTGCCTTTAGGCATATTGTTTTTACTTATGTTTACTTTGATCATACCATTTTAATTAAACATTACAGATCTTACTTGCGCTACACTGTTTATCACCGTCTACATTGCGCACGAGGAGCAACGCGGGCTCATTACAGATAGATCGCTCTTGTTATAATAAACGACAGAATTTACACTGCATCACGCAAATACAGCATCTAATCACAATAAACGTGAATTAAATTAAACCTTTTAAGCAACTCGCACCAGTTTCCCCAACACCTTGCACACAGTGGAGCATTTTGGATTAAAACAGAAGTTTGTGCTTGTGCATCAATGTCGTGTGTCCGTGCTACACAAGCTCCGCTTTGTAAAATTTGATCACCTTCACAGCATTTAATTTAAAATGCCCCCCCTGCCTTATAGGACTTGGGTCGCACACTTTCTTCCTCAGTCACTTGATGATTTCTCCTCCGTCTGATGGTGACTGAGGTCATGTTGGGAATAAAAGGTAATGCTGACAAACAGTAAACTGAAGAAATTCATTGTTGGTGAGTCTGGGTATCTGCTAAAGCGAGAGGTGTCACATTACAAGCATTTTACATCATGAGCCATCAACTGGGAAAGAGCTTATACTTCGGGTTAGTAAAAAACCGCTAGTGTTCCATTTGAGATGACATTACCCTTCTAAGATACACGCGCTAGACGGTAGAGTATATAATGCATAGTGTAAGTGTGGAGTACATTATTTGGGACACAACTTTTGGTATTTACTCTCTTACACAACTTTTAGTATTTACTCTCTGATGTGTGTTTTCGGAACAGAAGTAATGTAGTAAATGTGCCGCGCTCAGACCAACTAATGGATGATGAGATTCGTTGATAACGATTTTCATAATTGATTATTACCGAGTTTATCGATTAGTTGTTGCAGCTCTATATGAGTGTGTGAACATTAAGTTCATAGAGAAAAAGGTTCATGAAGGGTTCTTAGACTAGTTTGAAATTCTTATTAATGGGGTTCAACTTGAAACATTTTCTGAAAGTAAAACCCTCTCCTGTAAGGTTCGACATGGGAACCTCCAAAGGTTCTCAGAGAGGCAAACAGGATGAACTCTGGGTGCTAGATGGAACCAATTTTTAAGAGTGAAGCAGCAGAGCAAATGATTGCACAGTAATGATACAGTAAATTCATCTTGCCCCCCCCCATGTTTTATTGCCTACAAACTGGTAATGTTTACACATCCAGTGTCACATCCAGTGTGAATTTCAGGTTACAGGTAACCTGAATGTACATAGGATTAATGTCCTAATCTTTTTTCTGTTCTGTCCACAGATACGAATTACACACAAGAATCAGGTACCCATGCTGATGGGTCCTCCACAGAAAACCCCCTTCTTATTATTCAAAAGGCGCAACAGAAGTCGGGACTAGGCTCACCTCCAACACACACACACACACACACACACACACACACACACACACACACACACACACACACACACACACATATCTTCACTAATCTCAGTCACTGTATCTACTCTGCTGGGGTGGTGAAGATGGACATCTGAGAGGAAAACTAGTACAGAAGTCCAATATTTGGCGATGGACAAATATTAAACTCATACCTTTATATTGCATGGACAGAGGACTCTGATGCCTGTAGTAGCCTAACCATTAGAGACTTCAGTGACTGAAGAAGCCAACCCAGCATCTTGACCAATACCTGTGTGTTTGAATCTCTGATATTCCTACAATGGGCTGTATAGGCTGTAGCTTTTTAACAATTCCTGCCAGAGCCAGGACCACCAGACCATTAACTTTGTATCATTCTGTGCTCTCTCTCACTTCCTGTCAGTGGGTTCATCAGACAATACTGACTTGCAGAGAGAGAAGGGAAGGGATATATGAAGAATAAACTAAGGTGCTCAGGAACATCTTCAAAAAGAGTGCTAAGGCCAGGGGTGACTGCTTGACATATTTACCCTGTTATGAAAGTTAAAGTGGGTGGGGCACACCAAATGACACCATCATCCTGAAGGAGTCAGCTGAATTATATATCAATTCATGAAGAGTGTTCACTCAAACGCCTCTTTAAAGCCCCACAACATGCCACTAATTAAAGACACAAAACAGTGAGCTCATATTTTATGCAGTGTTTAGTTTATGGCCTGTGGGCTGTTTAGAAGAGGTAGGCCCTATCATTTGCTTCTAACCTATCTGGTATCCACCTTCAGACCACTGATATCCACAGGTAGCCAGTGTCAATTTTGTAAAATAATACATAGCTTACTGGTAGGTCCAGACACCATAGACACTGTTTAGAGGATAATCTAGGGAGGTAAAAAATTGATGTGTTTATCAAAAAGTCTTTTTTAGCTATTTAGAAATCAAGAGGGTGGTCCTTTCCCTAACATCAATTTCTCATCAGTCTGCATATGCACTATAGATTGAGTAAACAAGTGTCAGAAATTAACATCTCAGGCCATGTCTACAATATTAAGTAGACCACATTGGATTAAAACCAGCCCTATGATCCTACATGGGTATCTGACTGACCATAAACCTAAATATATCACAGTATTTCAGGCACTATCTTTCCCATGAAACACTATACCAAAATACATCATGAAACCATCAGCTCATAATTTCAAGTCTGATGACAGGGGTATTAAAACACCTAAATCATCCATGTAGGAAACAAATCTATGTTACTGTGTTTGTGCCAGTGTCCAAGCTTAGAAAATATTCATGTTCTGATGGCTGGACATCATATATGCTGTGAAGTAAACTTTTTAAACCTTTCATATATAGCAGATGGAGATGATATCAGTGTTAGACTAAAGATGTCTACCATCATGTATATGAATACACAGTAGTTGTATATTCTGAGAACCCTGTGTGCATATATTTGAATGTGTTTGACGATATAACTTGTGAGTAATGTAATATAGCTTTAGAAACTAGTAGCGTTATCTCACGGGTGACATGAATTTCCAACATATTGTCCCCAATATAGATAAGCACTCTATGATAGTCAGATATATTGGCACTGTGTAGAACTGTGTGCCTAACAGTTAAATTCCTTAAGCGTCACCATTTTAAATCTGGGATCAGATAAGGTTTTTTTAGTCTGAGATTATTTAACTTCAAGTTTGACATTTTTAAGGTAATTTCAGATCAGCACTGATTGTACAGCTGATGTTCTCAAAACACAATTCTTCAAACAGGCAGACTACTCTGCCTCTGGTTCCCTTTAATGAACACCAAATCAAAGATGCAGTATCAAGGTCCTACAAAGTGCAAATTTGCCTAGATAACCACAGGATATAACTTTGGTATTTTTTAATCAGCAAAGCTCATGTCATTCCAATTAAAAGTAATAGTGAATTTCACTAGAACTTCAATGTCTCCTGTGGTCATCAGACAGTTGACTTTTATGGTCCTCTGGTGCTTAAAGAATGTTGGTTTGGTTATGAGTGCATGTTTACAATTTCTTTTCATTTTACAATTTACAACCCCAATTCCGAAAAAGTTGGGACAGTATGGAAAATGCAAAAACAAACAAAAGAGTCATCTGAAAATTCAGTTCACCCTGTACTATATTGAAAACACATTATTTGATGCTTTACTTTGTGAAATTAATTTTTTACATTTTTGAAAATATTTACTCTTTTCAAATCTGATGACTGCAACACACTCCAAAAAAGTTGGGACAGTCGACTGTTTACCACTGTGTAACATCACCTTTTCTTTTAATAACACTTATTAAGCGTTCAGGCACTGAACACAACAGTTGGTTAAGTTAATCCATTATGCATTTCTTCAGCTGCGCAACTGTACGGAGCGAGCCTTCATTGCCTTATTTTGCGATTCATAATGCGCAACACATTCTCAATCGGAGACAGGTCAGGACTGCACGCAGGCCATGCTAGTACCTGCACTCTCTGCTTATGCAACCATGTGCTTGTAGTCCGGACAGAATGTGGTTTGGCGTTGTCCTGCTCTGGATGCCAGCATATGTTGCTCCAAAATGTGTACATATCTTTCTTTATTAATGGTGTCCTCACAGATGTGCAACTTACCTATGCCATGGGCATGGACACACCCCCATACCATGACAGATACTGCCTTTTAGACCTGACGCTGAAAACAGCTTGAATGGTCTTTTTCCTCTTTGGCCCGGAGAACATTACGGCTGTTTTGTCCGAAAACTATTTGAAATGTTGACTCGTCAGACCTCAAAACACGATTCCACTGTGCTACTGTTCATCTCAGATGAGACAGAGCACAGAGAACTCGGCGATGCTTCTGGACAGTATTGCTGTATGGCTTATTGCTCTGCATAGTAAAGCCTTAACTTGTATCTGTGGATGCAGCAGCGAATGGTGTTTAATGACAAAGGTTTACCAAAGTATTCCTGAGCCCATGTCAGGATATCCATTACAGATTCAGAAGTGGTTTTCAGCCTTACCCTTTACCTTGTCTGGATTCCTCAAATTTTTTAATTTGCGGCAGCTATGGCTCAGGTGGTAGAGCGGGTTGTCTACTATTTGTAGGGTTGGAGGTTCGATTCCCAGCCCACATGACTCCACATGCCAAAGTGTCCTTGGGCAAGATACTGAACCCCAAGTTGCCCCCAATGGCAAGTTGGTGCCTTGTATGGCAGCTCTGCTACCATTGGTGTGAATGTGTGTGAATTGGTGAATGAGACACAGTGTAAAGCACTTTGGATAAAAGCACTATATAAGTGTGCCATTTACCATTTTAATTATATTGTACACGGTAGAAGGTGAAATGCCCAAAATCTTACCAATTTGTCTCTGGGGAATATTGTTCTCAAAGTGTTGGATTATTCACTGATGCATCTGTTGGCAGATTGGCGAGCCTCAACCCATCCTTGCTCTTGAAGGACTAGGCTCCTTTATATACTATGATTAGATGATTTCAAATTGTCACATCGCTATTAGTCCTAAATTGCCCCATCCCAACTTTTTTGGAACATGTTGCATGTTCATCAATTTCAAAATAAACACTTACCTTCAAAAAAAAAGTGCAGTTAATTAGGTAAAACATCAAATACCTTGTTTTTATACATTTTTTGTTTAAATACAAGTCAAACAACATTTACAAATCATTCCTCTTTGTTTTTATTAGCATTTTCCATACTGTCCCAACTTTTTCAAAATTGGGGTTGTTCAATGATTGTTGTATATATATTTTAGCTAACATGACACCACTGCATGCCTACTGAAGCAAAGAAGACAACACTGTCTGCTCGTAGAGAGACCATCTTGATTGTCGCAAGAGTCTGCCATCTTCTCATGATTATATTCCTAGACCTTTTCTACTTTTGCTTAATTGTTGTAGCCTATTGTCTTTATTCATTGTGTTTTCCCATAATATGTTTGAAACATGTTCATAGTAAAAGCACCAATGTGGCTGTTCTTTGTTAGGTTCTATGTAGAGAAATGTCTGGCACCCAGATCATGTGTCAACAGGGAACAGAAGTAATATTCTTCCCACGGGCATCATCGTCTCTGATACATACCACTGTCACCTTCTTCATTATTTGTTAATATACATTAAATAACTAGTAGTCTTAAACAGGAAACACAAAATAGCATTTCAATACAAACTGAATGTTCAACCAAGAACGTCATCAAGCATTTTTGTACTGTGTAGCAAGATTAGTTACCCATTACCATTACTTGTACATTCTGGCCTGCCCTATTATCAGCCTCTGTGTGTCTTGACATCACAAATGTCATCAGAGTCTTTTGTCCTTAATATTTCACATGCACATTTTCTCTAACTTGTCTTAGTGATCAGTGTTTAATACTATTATTGTCTTACATCTGTTCTTACATGTAACACTGTGATATAATCTAAAAAAAAAAAAATGCTACTTCTTGTCTGAATACCTTACTCATATATTAGAAATGGAATATTCTGAGGAAACCCAGTCTCAGATCAACACATCTTCTTCTTTTAACAGAAACGGCAAGTATGCTATTAAAATGCCTAGTATCCTTTCTGCATTGTTCCTTTACTCTGGTTTTGACCTTGTAGGTCTGACAAAGGCCAAATGCACACATATTCTTAATTGGGACAGATAAACAGTATTAGATGACAGAAATGCAGTAGAGTCTGTATTATCGCTCAGTGTGATTTTCCCACATGTTTGTATAAACCCATGTCCTTTGACTTAGTGGGCTTGCTGGAACTCTTATCTGTGTAGCAGCAAGGGTCAAGGGCACTGTTGAAACCCTGAGCCGTGAACTGAGATGTGATTCAAGAGAAAAGATTGATTGCTTCTTCTCCTGACCCTTTTATCGTCTGTCCACTCCAGCACTCAGTCATTCTAGGCATCCATGTTGATGGACAAAAGATTAATTGAATTAAAGGGCAGGTTGTGAACTGACTTTGGTGTTGTTGATTGGAAAAGAGCTGCAGAAATGCACTTATCCAATAATGGCACTCAGTTTATCCTCCATTTAACCTGATTGAATTTCAATTTAATCAAAGTCACAGCTTTTATGCTAATGATGTGAATCCCTCTTGGGGAATACTCTTTAGTTCAGTCAGTGTTGTAGTAACAGGGCAGAAAGGAGCTCCAATATTGTCTCATGCCAACATCACTATGCATGTTAGCTTGTTTGTTTCATATTGTTTCACAGACAAAATACCAAGCATACAGATTATCTCCATGGTCATATGTCAAATTGTCTCCATGGTCATGAGCAAATTATTCTCTAGTAATTTCCAAATTATTCTCTACTCTCTACCCTCCGGCCCACTCTGTAGTGTGGGGTTCTCCATTCGTATATTTTATACTCTCCCTCCAACTCATAAGGAAGTGATCTTTATTTTAATTATATAAGGTGTCATATGTTCATCTTAATTATTACACATATTCAACAGAAAAAATAGGGTAATGACAGCTAAAATATGGCATTTTTTGAAAAGTCTAATATATGTCAAATTGGTGTTTTCACAGGAATGAATCAACCAAACACAATATACAATATGTTTACACAATGAATCAGATTACAGATTGCAAATTTGTTTATCATGGCATGCACTTTGCTTGCCAAAATAGGTCTTTAAGTATGCTGATTATACAAGTAGAAGCTCAGCCCTAGGGTGAAAGCTGGGCATCTTGGGCATGCACAGATAATGAGACAGGAATTATCTCTGTATGAGCTATTAATAGTCCGCAAGTCACATCTCGTCTTTGCTTTGGAGACTACCAAGGGCCTGTAGCCGCTACCTCCCCTCATTCCACTTTCACCAACCATCTGCATCTGACTGATTTCCCATCAAGGCTACAGATGTGTAACTCAGCTATGCTTAACGTACAACCCCAATTCTGAAAAAGTTGGGATAGTATGGAAAATGCTAACAAAAGCAATGATTTGTAAATGTACTTACATGACTTGTATTTAAACAAAAAAATGTATAAAGACAAGCTATTTGATGTTTTACCTAATCAACTGCATAGACGTTAAACGTATATTTTGAAACTGATGCATGTAACACGTTCCAAAAATGTGGGGACAGGGGCAATTTAGGACTAATAGAGACGTGATGAGTTGAAATAAGATGGTAATGTGAAACAGGTGAGGTAATCATCTAATCATAGTATATAAGGAACCACCAAAAAAAGGCCTAGTCCTGCAAGAGCAAGGATGGGTTGAGGCTCGCCAATCTTCCAACAGATGCATCGGTGAATATTCCAACACTTTGAGAACAACATTCCCCAAAGACAAATCCCCAAAGATAAATCCCCAAAGATGGTAGTATTTGGGGCATTACACCTTCTACAGTACACAATATAATTAAAAGATTAGAGGAATCCGGGCAAATCTCATGCGTAAAGGGCAAGGCCGAAAACCACTTCTGAATGCACGTGATCTCCGATCCCTCAGATGTCACTGTCTTAAAAACCGTCATGAGTCTGTAATGGATATCCTGACATGGGCTCGGGAATACTTTGGTAAAACTTTGTCAGTCAACAACATTCGCTGCTGCATCCAGAGATGCAAGTTAAGGCTTTACTATACAGAGTAGAAGCCATACATCAACACTAGCTGCGTTTACATGGACAACAATAATCCACTCTTAATCCGATTAAGACCATACTCTAATTAAGAAACTACCATGTAAACAGCAATTTTTACTTACCTTAATCTAATTAAGGTCATAATCGAAGTAAGCAATAATCTAATTAAGACACGTGGAGTACTCCTGTTTTAGTCGCATTATGGACGTGTAGTAGTGACATGTAAACACCTTAATCACATTATGAGCGTCGTGTGGGAGTTTTCACCGCATTTTGCGACAGGACACGATCACACACGGCAGTTTTATATTTTACGGAGAACAAGAGAGTTCGGCTGCGTCCCAAACCGCATACTTGCCTACTATAGGTCTGTAGTGGGGAAAAATACATGTATCTCGGCTACTATATAGACGGTAACTACGCGATTTGGGACACACCCACCGCTTCAAGCAGTTGTCTGTTAGCACGTATAGCATGACAAATAATTAACTGCACTTAAGGCGTTCGTAAAAAAAAAATAAATAAAAACACCCAAAACTGTATACGGTACCATAACGGAGACGAACTGTATGTTGATACGTGAAATTCTGGAGGGACGGCGTGGCACGGTGACGTAATGACGCGGGCTGTTAATCTAATTATGTTCTAAAACATGTAAAACGGGAACAGGGTATTGTAAAAGCGACTCATGTAAACACCTTAATCACATTATCTTACTCAGAGTAAGGTCAATAATTAGATTACTGCTGTCCATGTAAACGTAGTCACTGACTATGTTTACATGCACAGCAATAATCTAATTATTGACCGTAATCTAGTTCATAAATTTAATTGAAATTAATCTAAATTTTCACAAAGTAAAATATCTAATAATTTTTTTTTCAATATAGTACAGGGTGACCTGAATTTTCAAATTACACTTTTTGTTTGATTTTTTTGTTTGATTTTTTTGCATTTTCCATACTGTCCCAATTTTTTTTGGAATTGGGGTTGTAGAACATTTTGATTGACTGGGTATTAATATATTCAAATAGTACTGTGATACTATAATAGCTTTTGGGATTTATAGCACATTTGAAACTATTGAGCAGATGTGCTGTAATATGAACAATGCTTCCTCATTCTTAAATCTAGAGCCAAAATTTGATGTGACGTCTAAGTAGGAAACTTTTTCCAAAAAGAGGCAAACTTGCACACTATCCCTGTCAGAGTAACCACATCACATCATCAAGCAAATGCGTGTACTAAAGGAAAGAAAAAAATAGGCCCTTTCCCTTGTTTCAATAATCATTTCCTGACTCCCTTAAAATTTTGTCTGTGAAAAATCTTCAATGGGAGATATGCTGCAGTGACTCTGTAGTATGTGTCACCATTTTGGATTTATTTAAGGAAAGAATCAGAATAGAAACACAATATGCTCTTTCCCGCCGCCCCCCCTCACCTCCCACTGCATCCGCAGTGGCCAACTGAAGCATACTATAAAAAGGAGACCTCCACAGTACGGTGTAATTGACAGACCCTCCTTCAGAGGCAATAATAACATCTGTAATGTATCTGTTTTATAAAATTGTCTGCCTCAAATGATATAAGCTTGACTTCAATGCTCTACATCAGATGAAGGATTTCTCTCACTCATGTTCAAAGAAGTTGGCTTGACCATAGGCTGTCTGAAAAAAATTACATGGTCTGACTTTATACTGTATAACCACTGATGCATGTCAGACTTCTTCCACAACACAAAAGCAAGATCAATCTTCAGAATTGATATAAAAACTGAATTAATTTGATTTATGATTTTTTTTCAGTGACATCCTTTAAAAGATCTTGTGTCTATTCTATCATATTTGAGCAAAACATAATTCATAAGTGGAGGCACAGTCATGCAGTGGGTAGCGTTGCTGTCTCACAGCTCCAGTGTTTGATCCAGGGCTCAGGTTACTCTCTGTGCAGAGTTTCATATGGTCTCCCTATATTGCATGGGTTTCCTCTGGGTTCTCTGGTTTCCTCCCACCTCCCAAAACATATCAGTAGCTATATTTGCTATGCTAAACTGCCCTTATGTCTAAATGAATGTGTGGATGTATGTATGCATGGTGACCTGCAATGGACTGTTCATTCCATCCAGGAAGTATTCCCGCCTCACAGACAATTTTCTTGGGATAGGTATTGGATCCAGTTTGACCCTGACCAGGATAAAGTGCTTACTGAAAGTGAGTGAGAATAAGTGATAATTCATGATCAGTATCAGTTATCACTTGCCAAAATTTATATAAAATTGTTTTATATATATATATATATATATATATATATATATATATATATATATATATATATATATATATATATATATATATATAATCGAAGTATAGGCTTAGTTCAGAACAGGTACAATAATCAGCTTGTAAATAATATCCACCTAGTTGAACTGTTTTTAGTCTGCTATAAGACACTGCAGGTGATACAATGGCCTACAGAGAATATATTTCTGTCATATATATATATATATATATATATATATATATATATATATATATATATATATATATATATATATATATCTGTCCTATATTTCATAGTGTATTCTAGATTTTTTTTTTTTGTTTTTTTTTTTTTACTTGACTGTTGCAAACATATTTTATGATATACTACGGTGTCGGACTTTTTCAAAGCAGGACGTCCAAATATCCTTGAAAACGTGTCGTGACTCTTAAAGATAAGAGTGAGGGGAATTTTACCTGTGAGTCTAATTTTTCTGTGCGTGTCTCTTTAAGAGCCTGCGGGGAGGGAGGGGAAAAATCAACAAGCTTAATGTGAATGTGAATGAAACCCAGTCATTCATAAAAATAGGACAAACGCGAACTGTGATTGGTCAAAGCACACCTTGTGCATAATTCATTAGTTTCCACCAACTATTGGTTGTTGACTTGACTGACAGGTCAACTTAGCCAATGGTGAACAAAAACTCTTGTCCGTGGAAGCCAAGCGGAAAGCAGACCAGTCCATTTACAAAATCCCATTCAAGTTTTGTATCAGGAGCACAGCGCATCTAGTGATTGAGCGGCACGGACGCCAGGTTTTCTCGCGGATTTACAGTCTTTAGCGGTTTTTCAGGACATCCACCGTGAGCACGACATTTTCTATACGGTGAGAAGAGAGTTCTTTCCCCCTCCCTTTTTTTTTTGCATCGTTTCAGATGAAACTGCGTGTTTTGGAAGCGCTTTTCGACATTGTTTAAGTTTCTCCTCGACTCTGAGCTGCGAATCCAGCAGCTATTTGGCGTTGAGGGAAAGCGCATCGCCATTTTATCTTACAACGGGCTTACTTTGGCAACCATATTTTGCATGAAGTTTTCTGAGGGCTTTTTTTTGTAATGTTTATGTCTAGGAGGTGTTTAGCTCTGTTTTCTCGGGGAGCTCGGTCTGGTCTCAGCTGTGTTTGTGGGTTTGTGAATGGAGGGCTCGGTTTATTCCTCACACAGATCGGGTTTCATTTCATTGAGAAAAACAAGGGGCCAAGCAAGGGCTGCTCGCCTGAGGGGAAAAGAGAGAGAGGTCAATACTGCCGTGCTGGAAAATTATTATTATTATTATTATTATTATTATTATTATTATCATTATTGTTTTATTATTGTAAGGGGAGTTTGGTCTCTCGGTAAACTACATATTTTGAACTTTGCGAGGGTTTTTCTTTTCTCTTTTTCTTTTTCTCTTAGACTTGTTTTTGTTTGGCTTTTTTTTAGAAATAACTTTACGCATCATGTATTTGAATGTAGACATTTATGTTGCCTTGAACCTGGCCCATGGAAACCCATGAGGACAGCTTTCGGATTGTGAACGCGGTGTTTTGTATACATCGTTGCTAAATGATGCGGGTGATGGAAACGTGGACATGCCCCATTAAACTGTACCAGTTTTTACTCTGAACTTCCTGCGAGTCCAGCAGCTGAATGTGCGTCACGTGCGCTTTTTATCTTCCCTTCTCTCGCTCCCTTTTGTCTAAGTCAATATTTCCCCTCCAGATGTTAGTTGTTGCCCGTTAAAGCCATATTTCAACAGCTTAAAGAACGAGTAGGCGTCCCCCTTCCCCTTTACTGCTGGTTATTTTATATTTTAAATACGCGCTTGAGAATAAAACCCCTAGATATAGCTCCTGTGTGTTTTGGATCCCTCTAGGCAAGATGGTGGAATTGCTGTTCGTTGACATTAAAAAGTAATACAATTACAAATGCAATATATTTTTGCACTGGCGAAATATAAGCATGCCTTTTGGGTATGCAAGATAATATTTCCCAAGCCTGTGATTATGTATTCCTTCATAATCTTGAGCACAGATGGTTGGCTTCTTGATTATGTAAGGGTTATGTTCTGGAGGTGTGTTTACATGGTGCAGCACATACACTGCTCTCAACACCCTCTGATGTTGTAATAAACAACAGAAAGAGGAGAAGGGAACCGATTGTGTTGAAGATTCCCTCAGACTACATGAAGGACAATATAGTGAAGTGATTGTGTGTGCTGAGTGGCTCTCTGACCTGTAGATCTGTTCTTCCTATAGAGAAAAGAGAGCCCAGAAAGAACTCAAGAAAGCTATCGCTTTTGCGCGAAGACCTGCTGCTGGGATTTGTAAAGCGCCAGATATCATGGACAGATTTTACGACCAGCAAGTACCATTTATGGTCCCATCAAATGTGAGTTGTTTTTTTCTCTCTCTCTCCACTGATAGTCAGATGGTATGAAATCTAGCTTTTGTCATGTGGATCAAATCGCTCTAACTAGTCTGCTTTCTCAGCAGAAATCGTCCCAAGTGGAGGAACCATACAACAGAACCATCATTGAGAGGAAAAGAAAGTTTGTAGACACTGAACTTGCTCAGGACACAGAGGGTAATAGAACATGCGTGCATTCTGATTTAGACACAGTGCTTTTGTGTTATTTAGTAACATGGTTTCCTGTATGTTTCTACTGTAGAACTCTTCCAGGACCTCAGTCAGCTGCAGGAAATCTGGATTGCAGAAGGTGAGGGTCCATTTCTTCTATTTCCTTCTCAGCAAAAGAAAACTGCAAGTTTTATTTAAATTACAGAGCACTTTTTTTTTGTTCTTTCTTTCTCTGTGAATATTTTCAAAACAGTTACCCAAAGTTTAGGTGATCATTCACAATATTTATGGAAAAACCATTTGTTTCTTTCCTATAGTGCAGTTTATGGGTTTTGAATTTGAAGTTTAATCTACATTCATTGGTGCACCACAGCTCTTTTTTGCATGCTGCTTGGTTATAGTGACAGGCTTGTTGTGTCGTGCATTATGCCAACTTTACAGCGGGACAGCTGATGCTTATGCCAATGCTTGCTTTAGTGCATGCATTACTGATCAGTGAGATCTGTATAATTTTTTTTTTTTTTTTGTATCAACATCTCATGATTTTGTCTCCACAGCCCAGGTGCCCGATGATGAACAGTTTGTCCCAGACTTTCAGCCGGACAGCTGTGAGTACCTGAGCTTTAATATTTATACTCTCTTGCCATGTACACTGGATCAAGTCCAGCGAAGGCAAGGACCACTCAGGGAGAGAATCATTATTCATGTCTTGTTTCAGTTTCTTGTCAAGTCTTTTGAGAGGACAAAGGGCACAGTAAAACAAAAACTAGTGTAAAGTACCCAGGCAATCTTGTTGATTTTGGCTGGGTTGTGAAATCTCTGTAGAGATCCTAATGATGGATATTGAAACATTGATCGCAGACTGTAACCCAGACCATCAAGTACCTGATTGGTATCGGGCATTGCATGAGGCAAGCTGATAACATGATTTCATGCTTTCCTGCACTCATCTTAGCCTGCAATGGACTGAATTCCATGGGGTGGCGGTGCCTGCACTCTGCGGCCTCATCCTCCACCACTGAAAAGTTGCTGAAACTGGTGTTCTTACCAGCACCCTTCCTGACACAATTTCAGCTTTAAATAGGGGATTTGTTCAAAGCTGTCCCCTGTATTGCAGCCAAGTGAAATGCTTATGTAATAATCAGTGGTGCAGTTTATAACTTCCCATTTCTCTTGTTTGACTTGCATAAGTTTATTTATGTTTTGGTCTGATGCTGAAGCTAGGAGTCAGGGTGTGGTGTTTTTGTGTCAGACCTCATTATTTCAGTCCTGTTTATTCAGTACTGCTTATCCAGTATGCTGAAGGCTGATATAGTACAGTATCTTTTTAGATGTATTATTTACACAGAGGCCCTTGTGGGTGTGTAGACATTTCTCTTGGCTGTGGCCATACAGTGTACTGTAAAATTTTTCATGTGTGTATGATTGTCATCTTGGAATAGGCCTTGGGCACTTGGCAGTGGTTCACTTCTCTCTACAAGCTTCTATTCTGCAGAGCTGTGTGGTTCCTCTGGTCATCTGCAAGATATCCCATGCATTACTGTAGCCTGCATTAGGAGAGTGGGATAATCCATCTACCGTTAGGTTTCATTTAAGGGAGTGTCTAATGTTAAGCATAGTGCAATGCATTGTAGCTTTCAGCACATGCCTGTTATGTGGTTTCCTAAGCTCAGTATAGTCGACTTGATTTATCTTGCTAGTGTTGCACTGTGCCTTGGGATCCAGTTTCGTTGGCCATTATGTGGCGCCGGATATGGGAGCTGATGCAGAGATCCAGCAGCTAATGGTTACAGTGCAGGGAGGAAAATCATTCAAAATCATTGAATTACAGCTGCTGTGATTCATGAGTATCGACTTGCCTGTGATGGAAATCAGAAGGGAGCACTTTGATTGTGCATGTTTTGCAAAGCCACAGTACTGATGGGCAAAGGATGTGTATTTTATACCCAGCAGTCAGCCAATTAATGTTGTGTAGGACACTCCTTCAGATGATCAGCACTATACTGCTGTTGATGTGTTCGATTAGATCTTATATACTTCCAATCCATTGTCTTTTTCAGTGACGTTTCATGGCCCTCCTCCAACCAAGATTAAACGGGAGCTGAGTCCTTCGAAAGAGCTTTCCCCCTGTAGTGAGGACAGGAGTCCCATGCTGTATGGAGAGAAGTGCCTTTATAACTACAGGTAAGCATGCAGTGCAAATTTGTCTTTAAGCTGGCTGATAATTACTGTTCTGAAACTGAGCTTTCCAACACAGTTATATTATAATAGCCTTTATGCTAAAATTCACGCTGCACTTCCTCAGTCCTGCCTTAGTTATCACTCCATCCCACACCCCAGTTCTAGTGCCCTTCACTCCTCCTTCTTCCTGCTTTTCTATTATTTAATTCATCGTGTTGCCATGGTAACTCTTAGTCTCATTTGTGTCACTTTTACTGTCACTTGTGTTACTGTATTGCTCTCACACTGGCTTTCAAATATTACTTTTATCTGTATACAGATGTCTACTCTTTATTCTAGTGCACCTTTCATATAAGAAGTTATAAATGTGAACGAATTATTCATTTTATGTACAATGATTCTTCATTACTGCTTCACTGCTCATTTACTGTATCTAGATATTTTTCAATCCATTCCACCCCCACCCCCCGATTTTATTATGGTTTAGTGCATCAGTTTTCATATCACTAAAGCACTTCATCATCGAAACATCTAAATCTATAAATATTTGCACACTATACAAAAAAATGATCTCCCTATCATCAGTCATGGATGCCATTTCTCCTTCTATATTTACCTCAACAACTTTGGGGGGAGGGGGATTGGGGGGTTAAGTCTAATGTCCTAAAGGGTTATTTTTATGTTTACAATGCAAGACTCTCTACTCAATATGCAAAGAACCCAAGAGAACCATGTTATGAGAGTTGATCACTATCAAGCAACCACTGATGGTTTTACTGTAACGCAGCTTTCCAACAACTTTGTTTATTTTCAGATTGTTTCTAGTTTAGTTTTGTCTTTGCATCATCATTGTGCCATTAACTGCCTGCAGGGAGCTCCCCCAAGTGACTGACTGTTTCCTTCTTTTTACTCCTTGCAGTGCCTATGAAAGGAAAACCTCTGTTGGGTTCAAGCCATTGACTCCTCCTTCAACGCCTGTGTCACCATGCAGTTCCACCAACACGCACCCCATGCATGAACAGACACCTCCTCCTCTTGTCCATAATTCTACATTAAGGCAACGTTCCCTACACGGACAGCCTGCTGTTACCACCTCGGCCCTCAGTCAGAGGCCCCTCCCACTACACAGCCAGACCCCACCTTTTGCAGTTCCATGCCCACCTCAAAACCACAATGCCCCCTTTAACAACGAGCACAGGTGAGTGTCTGTATTGTTTACAGCAGTGACCTAGAGTCCACTCTGCAATTCTCAACACCCTTCAGAAAATGAGCAAAAACAACTATATAAGTTGAAGAACACAAGTGATCTATTGAAGTCAAGGAAAAACTATATAAGGGCACTATACCTGTGTGTGTGTGTGTGTGTGTGTGTGTGTGTGTGTGTGTGTATATATTTATTTATTTATTATTATTTTAAATACATGACACTTTTTTTTGTGTGCACTCAGTTTTGACTTTTTTTTTATTTATTTTTTTTCCATTTTATGTCCTTAATTTATTTATTCATTTACATATGATTCATTTACTAATTTGCTTCTATTTAAATCCAGTTTTAGACTGTGATATTACAAAGGTCTTTCCAGATTATTACCTGCTACACTGTGAGAGAACCCCAGTAAAATTGCCTGAATTCTATAATAGAATTTGTTCACCATGTTAGGTTTAAATCCTCTAAAAACAGATTCGCAATTAAATAACATTACTCTGTTCCAATTCACATCCTTCAAAGCATTTACATGTTCTGCTTACTCTCACAATCCACCAAACTCCCACACCCAAAGTCTCCATAAACAAATGAGACTGCAGTGCATCCTACAAAAACCGACTGTTGTCCACAATGTGAAAGTTTTGACATTTTGAGAGAAAATTCAATTAGTTCTTAAGAGATTCTTCGATTTTGTGAGTGGAAAGTATGAATATGAATTGGTGATTAGCAGTGTATCCTCTGCTGCACTTACTATAAAAGACACCATGGTATATAGGTATACAGTGCCCTCCACTAATTTTGGCACCCTTGGTAAATATGAGAAAAGGCAGTTGTGGAAAAATTGTTTTTATTGTTTAAACTTTTGATCTTTTGTTTTAAAAAAAATAAAATAAAAAAACTCCCAAACATACTCTGCTCTCATGGATATCAAACAATTACAAACAAAACAGTTTTATCAAAAAAGAATCTTTGTTAAATATAGGTGAGCAACCCTTGCCAAGATAACAACTGAGTCTTCTCCTATTATGCCTGATGAGGTTGGAGAATACATGGCAAGGGATCTGAGACCATTCCTCCATACAGAATCTCCCCAGATCCTTCAAATTTTGAGGTCCATACCGGTGGACTCTGCTTCAGTTCACCGCACAGGTTTTCTATGGGTTTCAAGTCAGGGGACTGGGATGGCCATGACAGGACCTTAATTTTGTGCTCAGTAAACCATTTTTGTGTTGACTTTGTATGTTTTGGATCATTGTCCTGCTGGAAGATCCAACCATGGCCCATTTTTAAGCTTTCTGGCAGAGGCAGTCAGGTTTTCATTTAATATCTGATATTTGATAGGCCATGATGCCATGTGTACTAACAAAATGTCCAGGTCATCTGGCAGAAAAACAGCCCCAAAACATTAAAGAGCCACCACCATATTTAACCGTGGGCATGATTTTAAAAAAATGATTAAAAAAAAAATCCTGTTGTGTTCTAATGCAGATGATGTGGTGCCATGGTAGCATTACTGCTCCTCTGTAGGAGGGCTGTCTTAATTTGACCCCCGTGGGAATAGAGAGGTGGGCTGTACACCCTGCCAGCTGCAGTATGATTTCTGGGAGCATGCCAAGGAATTTGTGGCATGTCACTGGCAGTTAGTAATATGGAGCTAGGAACTCCATGGCAAGAAACAGGCCTGAATGCTCCAGAATGGCAGCTAAGCTCTCCTTTTAAAATAGCTATCCCTTAGGTTTGAACAGGCCCTATTTTCTCATTTTACTACTGCATATACTGTACTAGCAAATACATTTAACTTGTGAATTGTTGGAATCTTCCTTGATATTAATCTTTGATTTTAATTTGTTCAAATATTCTTTTGGTGATTTGAACCTTTTGTACTTACTTTTCTTCAATAGGTTTCAACGCCAGATGTCGGAACCCTGTTTGCCATTCCCGCCTTCCGAGACCCAGGGAAAACCAAACTACATTCCCCAAGCATCAAGCACGTCACCCAGAGATGGCCGGCCACCGTATCATCGGCAAATGTCCGAGCCGGTGGTTCCTGTTCATCCTCAGGGTTTTAAACAGGAGCTGCTGGACCCTCGCTACACTGAGCAGGGTGTCCCCAACATGGGCCCACCCCAGGCTGCCTTCCACCCAATGGCCATCAAGCAAGAGCCACGAGACTTTGGCTTCGACTCTGGTTAGTATTAATGTCTACCTTTTAAAAAGGAACAGTGACCTTGTCCAGACCTCATCAGACAGTAATGGCCAGCTTTGATGGGAAGAGACAGGGCTCAAGTTGTGGAATCTTCCATGTGTGCTTGTCTCTGCCTCACCAGGCTCTGCTAAAACTCACAGATCCATGCAAATATTCACACACTAACTGTCGGAGAACAGACAGTCTGATGTGTCCGTATTCTTTGCCCTTGTAGAAATTCCCTCCAAGCAGTATGTCTCACCCATGTAGTTGAATGAAAGAAAGAAAATGGACATTGTGAGCTTTATAAAACTTTATCAAATTATACCTCTCTCTAACTTGAACATCAGTCTAAAGTGGTGAATCGAAGACATTTATACAGATCAAATTTTCTGTAGTTCAGTAGATATGCTTCATTCTGACACCCAAACATTCTGTTCCTTGCCTTCTCGTGATCATCAACAAATCAAACCAATTTAAACTAGTGAGGTCTAGCTGAATAACACTATTGCTCAAGTTCCTTATATAGTGTTGGCCAGTGATGTTCCAAATTATATTGTGAGCTGTGTATGCATTTATAAAACGGTAGGTGTGTAGTTGTGGTCAACTAAAAGTGAATCATTGAGATTGTTTTCTTACTAATATCCAAAGTTACCAAAAGCAGTAGCACAGAACGTCATTGTGGTCATCCCCCTCCCCACCCCACATACATATGTGTTCCGTGTTATATTGGTGCATTGATGAAGGCTAATGATGTCAGATGTCTGGGTAGGACGCTTGTAGTCCAGCTTTTCTTAGTGTTTCATAAGCATTAAGATGCCTTGTTCTTGCCTTGTTTTTCAGTGCATTAATGCTGAACTATTCTAGGTTTATTTTATTTATTTATTTTTTTTTTTTTTTTGAGATTGTTTATAAAGCTATTGCTGTTTTCTCTTTTTTATTTATTTATTTATTTAATTGTCTTTTTGCTCGATTTTCAGAAGTGCCTAACTGCCGGTCTTCATTTGGGAGAGGAGCAAGCTTCTACCAAAGCCAAGAAAGTAAGTAACCACATGATGAACTCACTTTTCCAAAGTCTGTTTCAGTTCGGTTCCTGTTTTCTGTTCTTGTTTCTCAAAATTACTTGTTTAGTTTTGGTTTTCATTTCTCAATGAACTGAAGCTACATGTATACAAAGTGTAATGTAATGTGTTTATATATATATATATATATATATATATATATATATATATATATATATATATATATATATATATATATATATATATATATATATATATATATATATATATATATAAAATTATAATTATTATTTTATAAGTCCAAGCACAGACTTACCCTGTATTTATTCAACTTGTTCCTTTTTCCTGCAGGTTTTTCATTTGACATAGATCAGCACTTGTATTATGACGATACATGCGTAGTTCCTGAGCGACTTGAAGGTAAGATTCCCTAATGACACTTATGCACACAACTCATGTTAGACTTTATTTATATACAGTTACAGGGAAATATTTATTTTAGATGAGATTTTTCTTCTAGGGCACAGTGGCTTCGAGGTTAGCATGTTTGCCTCGCACCTCCAGGGTTGTGGGTTCGATACCCGCTTCTGCCCTGTGTGGGTGGGTGGGTGGGTGGGTGGGTGGTTTGCATGTTCTGCCGGTACTTCAGGGGTTTCTTCCAGACACTTGGTACAAAGACATGCGTAGGCTAATTGGCATTTCCAAATTGTCCAGTGTTTGAATGGGTCTGTGAACATGTGTGTGACTGTGTCCAGTGATGGGTTGGCACCTCTTCCAGGGTGTCCCCTGCTTCATGCCCCAAGTCCCCTGGGATAGGTTCCAGGTTCCCCTTGAGCCTGTGTAGGATAAGCGGTAGAGAAGATGGATGGATGGCTAGATTCTTTTTCTACCTGAGAATGTTGGCAGGTTTTCATCATTTTATTATTCTCTTAACAGGGAAAGTAAAGCAGGAGCCTTCTGTATTTCGTGATGGCCTACCTTACCAACGTCGTGGATCTCTCCAGCTCTGGCAGTTTCTGGTGACACTTCTTGATGACCCTGCCAACGGTCACTTCATTGCTTGGACAGGACGTGGCATGGAGTTTAAACTCATTGAGCCAGAAGAGGTCAGTTTTAAATCTAAAGTACACTACATATCCAAGTCATTTATATGCTGTTGTGAAATCATTTTAAAATGATGTTTAACTTGCACACTAGGTGGCTCGACGTTGGGGCATTCAGAAGAACCGACCAGCCATGAATTATGACAAGCTGAGTCGCTCTCTGCGCTACTACTATGAGAAGGGCATCATGCAGAAGGTAAAGACAATTTCACATTTATTTTCCTTGATGCTCAGCTCAGTTATAAAATGTTCTTTCAATTGCATGTTAGTAATTTCTCTCTTTTTTTTTTTTTTTTTTTTTTTTTAAAAAAAAAAAAAAAAAAAACTCCTCAGGTTGCTGGTGAGAGGTACGTCTACAAGTTTGTGTGTGACCCTGAGGCCCTCTTCTCTATGGCCTTTCCAGACAACCAGAGGCCGAACATTAAGGCTGATCCTGATGGCCTGCCTGTAGTGGACGATGAAACACTACCCATCACTCACTATGATGAAGGAGGCACTTACCTGGTAGATGGAGGAGAGCAGTGTGTCACTGGGATGCCTTTCCCTGATGGCTATGTGTACTGATTCTCATCCCCAATCCAAAACCTGAACTGTTGAGCAGAGTGGAGCATGTCTGTCCCTGCTGCCTCTACTTCTGCCCTGTTGTCCATTTACAGATTAGCCCTCCCCCAAAAGTTGCATTAAATTAATGGAGAGATCTGCATCAAATCTCTGGCACTGGCCCATGAGGAAAATGTTTGGGAAGTGAGGAATATCTGGACTTCTGCAGCTTGACCTGCTTTGTGGTAGATGGATGCTGCAGAAAATGTGAAGTCAGTGTGCTGAAGGACTGTTGGGTCTCTGCGCAGACTGAAAGAATTGTAGCAATTCTGTTTTGACAATCTGGTTGTTGTTTTTTTTTTTGTTTTGTTGTGTTTTGTTTTTTTTAATGATAAAATATTAAGAGGTGCCCTATAAACAACAACAAAAATATCAAAATGTATCAAAACACAGCACTATTTTAATATCTGCCTACTTGGGTACTAATAGATTCGTTACCTCGAAATCATGTAGAAGTGAAAAGGGCTTTATTTTGCAGAGGAAATAGACCCAGTCATTTTTCATTTTGGTTAGACTTGTTTAGAAATCTGGCTTTTATACAGTACTTTGGTTTAAATAAATGCAGGACTGCTTCAAACATGGAATTTTTACACAATATGCTGTTTTGATTTTGTGTTTTTTTTTTTTTTTTTTTAAATATTGTTGGATTTTTAGTCATTGTAAGTGTTGTGGGTTGTTTTTGTATCATTAGCTTTCTTTCTCCCACTGGATTATTCAAATGTTATTGCTCTATAATGAAGCTGAACCAGATATACACTTAGACATTCAGTCAGATTACTGTGACTGTTAACCCATTGTTAAACACATTTCATATGCATAGTCACTTCCTTGAAAATTGGTACATTTGTGTAAAAACAAGAATACAATATTCAAAAAGGGATGCACTAGACAAACTTTCTTCAAGAGAGTTACTGCCTCTGACTACTTAAATGTATTTTAAGGGGCAATGTTTTTATCCTGTTTTGTATTATCTTTGGCTTACTTTTCTTTGGCACTGTACAAGTTTGAAAAAGCACCAAGATGGCAAGCTAGCCAGGACTTTGCATGCAATAAGGTGAAAAGAATGCCTTCTGTTGGACTCCTTTTCACTGCCAATATGAAGTTGATGAAAGACCACTGCTTCCTTTTTGCATGGTATTCAACTGACAATTGTCCACTAATATATCGCTTTATGCTGGACAAAGATGAAATTAATTTCTCTGCATTATTTTCTTTTCTTTTTTTGTTGAAAAAGATCTTATATAAATATATATTTTTGCAAAGTCTGCAGTGGTTTGATTTCATTGTATCAGCTGTATAGTACTGCCTAAAACATTTTAAATGCGGGATGCCTGTGGTGCTTTCACTGCAGATCAGGGCTTAATGGACTCCCTTTTTTTGTTGGATTACAGCAATGTTTTCCATAATGGTCTTCAGACATACACACAGACAAGCCACGTTACTGCTTACTCCAGGTTCTCAACACACCTGAACCATGTATTCAGTGTTCTTTATGACTTTGGTACAAATGAGGACCATGTGGAAAATGCTCAGTTAGAGGGAAGTATGTATTAGGTTTTCTCACTGAATGAGAGGTTTAGTAACCTCAAGCCCTATCACAGGAAGGGGGAGTCTGCATGTGTATAGGCTTCGCTGCCTTCATATTGTGTACCTTTTTTAGTTTATAATCTGTTCTGGGTACAATAAACAGTTCTTTCTGCTTCACATCCACTGGAATTTTTCATCATTTCTCTCACCCTTAGCTTGCAAGTTGCTGTAGACTTTACAATGCTAAACTTTAGTGATTAGCCACATGTTTGGCAAAGTTCACATTGTTCAGCTAATTCTAATAAAGTGAGAACATATGCCTTTTATATGTAAGAAATTTCAGGTATTTTATGAAGACCTGAAAGAACCAAGGTTTTCCTTTCATGCATTTGTAGCATGTATCAATCATGTATTCAAGGAGTGCTTCCCGATCTTATTACGGCCCTCTGTTTTCCCAGAAGTGCTCGTTTCATCTTTACATTAAGGGCTGGTTAGTTTACTAATGTATGTCTCCCGTTATGGCCAGAAAGCAACCCTTCATTTCTAAGTATTATATAAGTCATATCCACCTTCACTGAGCAAGCAATGCTTATTGACCATAGGAATGTTCATACAGATGAACCAACTGTATGGGAAAGTCTTAAT
Organism: Ictalurus punctatus; assembly: GCF_001660625.3. Lineage (NCBI taxonomy): Eukaryota > Metazoa > Chordata > Actinopteri > Siluriformes > Ictaluridae > Ictalurus > Ictalurus punctatus. Next base: position 22,583,739 of record NC_030421.2, read on the forward strand.
GTAACTGATCTATCTAGTAATCCATGTTGCAACAATATTAGTAGTGCCACGAATGGCATGGTTATAACAGCTTGACGGAGTTAGGAAGTAACCACTGCTACTATTGCACTAGTTAATATACTTAAATGTCACACAAGTCATTTTTATTATCATGACCATTAACTGACAATTAACTTTATTTGTAGTTACAAGTTTGGTTTTAATTAATTAATTGAGTGAGCTTTGCTAAAACTGACTCTGAGAAGAAACCACAAGTTCATGTGCACTGCGTGTATATTCATTCCTTCAGCAACTGTGGTGGATCTGGAGCCTATCCCAGAAATACTGGACGCAAGGCAGGAATACACCCTGGATTAAACACCACTCCATCGCAGGGCCCCATCCACACACTTGTACAACTTGCAAAGCTATGTGTGTATATTTAGCATTTAAATGTATAACCTGCTTAACCAACATGGTCTCCCAGTTGCAATTTCATAACAATTTGCATGAATCAATTTTTAATAAGCCATACTTTTCACAAGCTACTGTCACTTTCTGAAAACTATTACATTCGCTGGGAAGTCATTATTATCTAAAATTACACTGAAATGATTATATAAAAGTGTCGACATCACAATTTTTTTACAAGAAATTAGAGCTGCAAAATAAAATAAAGATACAGATAATTAAGCCAGTTTAGGAACACAAATTATTGCACTTCAATTCAGTTGAGAAGAAAATTTGCTTTACTTTTAACAATACACATTATAAGCATATATTTCTTTAAAAAAGAGAAAAGGGACCATCCAAGCTGTTATCAGCATCAGGTCCAAAAGCCAGCATCTGTCATGGTATGGGCTGTGTCAGTGCCCATGGCATGGGTATCTTGCACATCTGTCAGGGAACCATTAATTCAGAAAGATATGTACATATTTTGGAGCAATATATGGTGCCATCCAGAGCACGACAACGCCAAACCACATTCTGCCCGGATTACAAGCACATGGTTGTGTAAGAGGAGAGTGCGGGAGTTAGCATGGCCTGACCCCAGACCTGTCTCCGATTGAGAATTATGAAGCACAAAATAAGGCAACATACCCCATACAGTTGCGCAGCTGAAGAAATGCGTAATGGATGAATGGGGGAACACCAGGTGGCTTAGTGGTTAGCACGTTCCCCTCACACCTCCAGGGGCCGGGATTCGAGTCCCACGGTTCCCGGGGTTCTCCCCGTGCAGTCCAAAGACATGCATGGTAGGCTGATTGGCGTGTCTAAAGTGTCCGTAGTGTGTGAATGTGTATGTGACTGGCACCCAGTCCAGGGTGTACCCTGCCTTGTGCCCGATGCTCCCTGGGATAGGCTCCAGGTTCACCTGCAACCCTGAAAAGGAGTAAGCGGTTGAGGATGGAAGGTGATGTTACAGTCGACTGTCCCAACTTTTTTGGAGTGTGTTGCATTCATCAGATTTAATGTGTCCATTTTCAAAAATAAATGAAATTCACAAAGTAAAACATCAAATAATGTGTTTTCAATATAGTACAGGGTGAATTGAATTTTCAAATTATGTTTTTTTGGGGTTTTTTTTTTTTTTTTTTTTGCATTTTCCATACTGTCCCACCTTTTTCAGAATATAAAAGCTTTTTTTGTGGCGATACTGGGCCTACTGTTGATTGCAGGATGAATAGTAATGACTGTTTTTACACCCCTGCACACTTTTTGGTGATACTGGTTCAAGTCCACCTAGGAACACAAGTCAGCAAACAAGATCAAATCAGGCTGAAATGTTACAGGTCAGGCTATAATCTCAACATGGCAGTCTATAATTTTGTCTTTTTCTACCCCTAACACGGACAAAATGGAGCAGAATTATTATTATTATTATTATTATTATTATTATTATTATATAACGCTAGCTTTTCGTTCAACTGTTGGTTTTTAAATGCAGCGAGTCCCCCTGCTGGTCACGCTATAGTATTACAACAACTGGGTTTTTTGTTTGTTTGTTTGGTGGTGTTGTTTTTTTTTTTTTTTAAAGACTTGGTACCTGAGCTGGTTAACGTGGAGAGAAGTACACCACTTTGGTAATTATGTGACATTTTGTATTATATATTCATTTAAACTTACGTTATAATAAGTTATTTGCAATTAAATATATTTGGAGTCCATTGCTAGCTAACATGCCTAGCTAGCGAGCGACAGATAGCTATGTAGCGTTTGACCAACTCGTACGAAGAGTTTCTGATATTAGTCACCGTTAATAAACATCAAATGCAACGGCATTTATCCCAATTGGCTTAGCTTAGTTCTTAGCCAGTCCCCTATTCTTGCTAATCGTTTTAGCTACAGCACACAAGCTAATTTAGCTATAGATACCTATAGAGGCCCACGTTATTTCAATGGGAACACATTAGCAGATTAACATCAGACACAGATTACAAGGGTTGTTTTCAATTTCGAAAATATAACTACACTTATTAATATAGATGAACTACATTCTGAAGATTAAAGTAATATTTCTTAACTTATTGAATGTTATTAATTCATAAACATTGACTGAATTCTAAAAAAAAACAAAAACAAAAAAAACCTCCTGTTAGTCTCATTCACTCACCACAAACACAAGCATTTCTACTTCATCATTGACATCAAACTGGTAATATATAATATAAGCTTATATATATATATATATATATATATATATATATATATATATATATATATATATATATATATATATATATATATATATATATAAACTTATACAAATACATATAACATTAACTGGATGTGAAATACACTACTCTAGAAATATATACTTTTTTTTTTGCCAACTAATTTAAATCTCTGTTTTTAAATGTTTTAGTAGTTAACCGGGTTTTTTAAACCCCACAGTGCTGCATTACTGCTGTATTTGTTCTAGCCATTAAATAGGTTGAATTGCTGGATGATTCTGATTGGTCAGTGATGTGATCAGGCCGCGGCCGCGTGCATGTGCAGAGCCAGCACCTATCAAGCGGAAACCAAAATTTAGCGCCTCGTGCTGTCTTTATTATTGACTGGAGGTTAAAGCTACCCATATTTGCCGCATTTTCTAAACTTAAAATTAAGAGGCTTAATTGACAGCCGCAGATATTTTCATTTGGTCATTGAAACTTAAACGGTTTGTAGAACATGTGGTATCCTTCTTGCCGGCTGGTACCAATTTACTTCGAGCCAAACGTGTGCAGATCCGCGGATGTGCCTGCTGCAGTTATGTGGCCCGTCATACCGTTGGACCAGCACATGTGCCTTGCTGTTAATGACATGGTCGGTAAGTTTTCCTGTAGCTAAATTAAAGTCAGATTATTAGCACAGCGGCCTAGCAGTCAATAAAACCTGGTTGGAAAGCATGTTAAGTGCTCAATCCAATTAATTTATGCAGTGACTCTGACTAACTCTCTTATTTACTCATGGGCCTATTCCCTTTCCCACCTAATCATTTATTAGTTTGGTCGTCCATTTATTCACACGGCCACTAATGAACATACTAAACATCTTATTAATGTCTTGCATGTATTCCAAGGGTATCAGGAGCATTGCTTTTCTGTTGCAGATGGAAGGAAATTCCTGTTGAGCAAGTAGGTTTTTACTCTTCTCATTCAAGTTTAAAGTGCACACTGCACCTCTGTAGTAAATCTGAAACATGGATTACAGTAGTATATGCATTACAGTTCTTATAGGACCGAATGCACCTTTTCTAGGTCTGTGTTTGATCTTGTGAATGTGAGCCACTTTCTGGAGTTCACTGATCCAAAGTTGCTTGGTTGGTATGTCTCTTTACCAGAAGAAGACAGGCAGCTAATACAAGGTATGGACAACATTTCTATTAGCATATCATATTAAGCACATGAGCAAAAAAAAAAAAATACAAATAAAATTTGTTTGTATGTTTCATGAGATGTGAGTCAAATTATACACCACCTCATTATTTACAGAAGAAGGAGGACTGATTCAGTTTCTGCATAGACATCCTGCTCTTGAAGTATCTAGACATGTTGTTTGTTTAAAGCGTAAGTATACTGGATCAAATTTGTCGGTTTGAGTAAGTTTATCAGCAAGTTTTACAAGCGGATATTGTGTCCTTTTTAAAACATTTTATATATATTTTTTTTTCAGGGCATGTTATAGGAACTCCCCTTCCAGAACCTGATATGTCTTCAAAACTCGAAAGGTGGGTTTTTTTTTTTTTTTTTTTTTTTTTTTTTTTTTTTTTTTTTTTTTTTTTTTTAAAGGAATTTTCTTAAGAAATTGTACATCCTGTGCTGAAATGAGTTATGGGATCTTATTTGCATGTTTATTTCCGTAACTTTTCTCTAGATCCAGACGGGCTACTTCTTATGGCGTGTCAGAGTGTGTAAATTGTCGCACGAGTTGTCCATCTGGTACTAAAAAGTGCAGACGCTGTAGCACGCTGGTCCTAAACACAGAGGAAAATGTTTGCGTATTAGGTAAGAGATGTTTGATATGTTGTCTCCTTCATTTCTTGCCCAGATTGCTGTTAAATAAAACTTGTCCATGTGTAGAGGAAGAAAAGTCACTTCGGTTGCTACCAAACAACGTACGAGAGGAGCTGAATCTCTTAAAAGCCAAAGGAGATCTCGGTGAGGACATGTCAGTGAGTAGTTATCAGCAGTTTGATAGCCTGCAGGGCACCGCAAATAATTTGTCCACCACTTGGAGCAACCCTTTAAACAGATTCCAGCAACCAGGGCAGCCAAGGAAGAACTCTAGTGATGGCCAGCTTTTGTGTCAGATGTGGGAGGAAAGTGTGCGGTGTGATGGGAATGATATCCGAGTGTTGAAGGATCCCTCAGCACAAGCAAGCTTTTTGCTTGACCGCGAGCTTGAGATGCAGGGCCACAGTCAAAATAGTGATGATGACCAGGTACCTCTGCTGCCAGACAACAATTCAGCTGTTCCTAATTTAGAAGAGGAGACTCTCCCAGAGTATTACAGTTTTAACAGCACTACAATGGGGCACACATCTGCCCAGTGGAGTGATGCCACTAATACCTCCATGATGGCAACTAAAGGCAGCACTGAGGCATCTACTGCTGATGAGCTTGTGGCCTGTGATGTAAAGAATGGTACCTTCCCTGATTCTTTGTCCTTCCACAGCAACTCGTCAGAGTGGACCGATCTCTCAGAGGATTGCCAAAATCTCAGTAATGAGGATGACCTGGAATGCGAGACAAAGACAGATGAGTATCATAGTGTGATAGAAGAAGCCTCAAGCTCAGCGGCCTGTGTTAATCCCAGCTGGTCAGCATCTGGCCAGTGTACGAGAGAGAGAGAATTTACATGTGAGGGGTGCATTTCATCTCCCAGCCTAAATAAGCTAAATGTCAAAACCACAACAGCGTGTGAGGTCTCTCCTGTTTCCCTCCATGTGAGCCAGGCAGTGGATGCCAGCAATGACTTTAGAGCATGTTTTACATCCACCGGGGCAACGGAAATCACTCAGGACCTCTTGGCAATGGTTCACAAAGATGTTTCCACTGACACGGATTCATGTCTTGTTAACGAGGAGACTCAGACAACTCAAAGGCCCACTTCTGAGAAATACACCGTTACTGAAATCTACATGTCTGACTTGGATGCTCTTTGTGAGGTAATATAGATTACATGCACTATTTATTTTGTGAGCTGTAGTACTTGCTTGCTAAAACTCTCAAATCCCTTCCTTGTCTAGGAATTTGGGAACCTCAGAAAGATGGAAAAAGAGCTAATGCATTTAAAGGATGACATGGCAAGGTAACGGACTCCACAAGACTGATTCATTTGCCAAAATTACCTCTCATTTTCAGTTCTGGGGCTGCATTGAAAGGAAGGCTTTTATTCTCACAGTTTCTCTTTTTTTTTTTTTTTTTTTTTTTTTTTTTTTTTTTTTTTAATTTATTTATCTTTTTTTTTTTTTAAATAAGTGGATTTGTTTAGTCAAGTAATGTGCATTTGAGTATTTGTTTACATTTGAAATGTGATTATGGTCCAAGTTATAATTAAAAGTATCAGTTACATGTTTGTTCTTAGACTGTAGTGGGAATATTCTCAAAATATTGAGTAAATTTTAGAATATCTGCTTGTATAAAAAAATGGTTTGAAATGCATAATCCAGATCTGGTCCTGGCACTGCTGGAGGGCCCAAGAGTGAACGACAGAAGAGTCACTGTGGATGTGGTGCTGTTCCACGTGCTCGATTGGCTGAGCTGCGTCTACTGGCTCTGCAGTTTGCCATGTGCCAGCAACATTGCTGGAGGTGCTTCTACACATCACCACAGGGTGAAACTTCACTTCAGGGGTAAAAGACAGTATTTGAAGTGATGTCTTAAGATTCAGACCAAACATAATTTTTTTTTTTTTTTTTTGAGTGTTCTTCTCTTCATGCAGAACCGAAGCGCTGCTTGATGCAATGTCACAGACCCTGAAGAGCCTGGAGGACCGTTACCTCAAGATGAAGATGATGATACTAGAAGGGGTTCCTCTGGATAATCTAAAGCCTCTGTCTGTAGACACCAAGAGATTAACAGCTGCAACGTGCTACAGGCCGTCTTTGGTATGCAGGTCGCACGTGCCTAGAGAAGAAACGCAAAATAAGCATTTACTTTTAGTATCACAGTTTGATCAACATTTTGTTTCTTTTTCAGATTTATGAGGCTTTTTTAGGTGACGGCAAGCCTGAGTTCTCTTTCAAGTAAGTGTAATCCATTCTTGAGATTAAATCAACAATTTCAATTACCTGTGAAATTTGGAATTGATTATCATGCTATTTTTTAAATATTTTTTGTTAATTGTGACTGTTGAAAAGGCCAAGTCATCTTGAAGATGAGGGCCAGACTAACCAAGTTGATGAGGTATTGAACATAAACCTCGCAGACAGAGGACACTTCAACAAGAATACGACAGCTCATTGGGTATATATTTGTATGTGTGTGTTTGTAAGAAGTATTTATTTTTTAAAAATCAAAGTTTGGTCAGGATTTACTGAACAGACATTTCCAACAAAATGATTAGTACAGACTTCAACTTGAGATGCAGCAGTAAGACATGCTGGTAACTGTGAGGATTTATGAGGAGGAGGTCTATGAAAGTTTCAATCCTTGGTGCTCATTTTACTTTTTTCCCCTGCTTGTGGACAAAACTGGCAGCATGATTCTGCCACATCGTCTAAAACTGCCATCAGTAAGAGATGTAGAGGAGGCATGCCTGGTTCCAGCCAGCAACCAGGAGTCTCTACTGATGCCAAGCCTGGTAAGAAGCATCACCCTGTGTGGCTGATGTATACATTCACTGAGCACTTAAATAGGAACACTTGTATGTCTACTCATTCATGCAATTGTCTAATCGGCCAATCGTGTGGCAGCAGTGCATAAAATCATGCAGATACGGGCCAGCAGATTCAAGTAATGTTCACATCAAGATCCACTTCTGTCAACCAAGAAAAGAAAGCTGATGCTTCAGTGGGCACAGGTTCACAAAAACTGGATAGTTGGAGACCGTAAAATGTAGCCTGGTCTGATTAATCTCAATTTCTGCTGAAGAACACAGATGGTAGGGTCAAATTTGGTGCCAACAGCATGAATCCATGGACCCAACATGTTTTGTGTCAACAGTCCAGGCTGGTGGAGGTGGTGTAATGGTGTGGGGAATGGTGTTTGGGGTTTTTTGTTTGTTTGTTTTTTTGTTTTTCTTGGCACACTTTGGGCCTGTTAATACCAATGCTTGACTGCCACAGCCTATTTGAGTATTGTTGCTGACCATGTGCATCTCTGGCTAAAATCTTCTAATGGATACTTCTAGCATGATAATGCACCATGTCACAAAACAAGTCATCTCAAACTGGCTTCATGAACATGACACTATGTTCAGTGTTCTCCAATGGCCCAGTCACTGGATCTGAATCCAATAGAACACCTTTGGGGCGGCTGTGGCTCAGGTAGGGTTGGCGGTTTGATTCCTGGCCCACATGACTTCACATGTTGATGTGTCCTTGGGCAAGACACCGAACCCCAAGTTGCTCCCGATGGCAAGTTGGCGCCTTGTATGGCAGATCTGCTTCCATTGGTGTGTGTGTGAATGAGACGGTGTAAAGTGCTTTGGTTAAAAGCGTTATAAGTGCAGACCATTTATGTGTGGGAGAATCACAGCATGAAACTGCACCTGGAAAAATCTGCAGAAATTGTGTGATGCAGTCATGTCAACATGGACCAGAATCTCAAACTAATTTACATATTCGTATAATGTTCCCAATAAAGTGTTCGAGTGTAGATTCTACCATATCTACAAGTTTTAGCTCTGTGTAATGGTGTTTAAGATTTAAGATGCCAGTGTAATTTCTTAAGTCCTTTTTATATGCACACTTCTTAAGGTGCACCCAAAGAACTCCACAGCAGTGATGCCTGGTTTGATGCAGAGGAAGAGCTTGGATGTGACCGTCAGAGTTGTAAAGAAGACCAACAAACAGGGCAGAGGGATCAAGGGAACTCAAAGAAGGAACTAAAAGGTTGTAGTAGTTGTTTAAACAATTGATGTGAAACGTTTGTTTTTGTTTTTTTTCCATCATTGTTTGAAAGCAGCCCTAATGTACTTCATTTGCATTTTGTTATAGTGAGATCAGATCAGTGTTTCTTGCTTTGTGTCTCAAACTTGCCAAACAGTGTTACTGAGGTGAGAATGAACATAACTATTACTTAAATTTCCCATGTCATGTACAACACCATGTGAGTCTAAGTCATCAGGATGATCTCCAGATGGCTTCATAACTCTAAATTATTTACTGATTGTAGCATGATCTGCTGCTTTGGTTTGCGAAGTACCATGCCAGTCAAGTGTCCTTTTCCAAATTTAGTAACGGGTAAGGCTTTATAATATTTTTAAATATGTCATGTTGTCATTGTATTAACGAAAGGAGTAGTGATTGTATTCTAACTTTGTATAAGGAAATATTCATTGGCGGGGGAAAGCAACACATGATTGGCATTTGTTTAACATTTAATCTTGGTCAGGTTTGTGTGTCTTCCATGGATGTGCTTCTTTAGGGCTGCAGTATTGAGTGTGAGAAACCCCAAGGATGCAGAGGCTGCAGTAAGAGAGATGAATGGCCGATCCATTCAAGGCCACACTCTCCATGTGGAACACATCCTCAAGTCTCCCACAGATAGTCAGGCCACCATCAAAGAGCCCTGCGTTCATCTTGCCCCAGCTGCTCTTAAAGCAGGGTCTGTAGGAAAAAGGTCGATCACGCATAGCTCAAATAATAACGTTCATACCTCCAGAGTGAGTATAATCCAGCAGACACTTTCAAAGATGAGAGAAAACAAGGCTCTATGTTACCACAATGCATTAATTTCTGTCTTCTCTTTAAATTACTTAAGTCCCCTGGAGAGGTTAACTCTGTTTTTGTTCCATTTTAATTATTTCTAAGCCATTCCGCTGCAGTCTGGATAAGCTTACCAACATATGCCCTACACCCACTGCATCTGGTACTTGTGTGCCACAGCACTATGGCACCATGGGCAGCTTCGACACGATTATGGCCCAGTTATCAGAGCGCCACCCCAAAATGGGCAGACAGCAGATCGTCAGTGCTTTGCTGGAGCTGAGGGAAAAGCATCATGGTGTCCTCAGTGGCCTGCCCCTCAGAGAAATCGTGGATATGACCTCTGAACTTCTCACTCACTCCACCACAGACTAAGCAAGACAAAGATCACATTCTTTATTGGTGTATGTTTAAGTCTATTATTTGTGTTGGTTTGGTTCTTTTAGGGATTTAATAGGCATTTCTGGTTCTTTTAGTAGCCTTGTTTATTATTCTAAATTTTATGTTTGAGGCTTAAACAACCCCCCCAGTGTTGTTGCATGGTAAAATTTCTATTTTGAGAGAACTTGTGTTGAGGGGAAAGAAAATCTGCAAACTGTTCCTTTTATGGTTGGTTTACCCAGTTAGAATTCAATGGTAGAAAATGGTCTGTCCATTGTACAGTTGAGTGTCAGTTTATTAGGAATACCTAGCTTGCACTTCTAGTAATTGGCCCTTTTCATCAAGTACACCTAACATACAAGTCTGTGCCGTACAATAAGTTTCTGTTCAGTTTTTCAACCACCGTCATTGACTGACAGGATAGAGGACACAATATACAAATAAGTTCTCATTGGCTACACTCTAATTATACATGGTAATCTGTTATCTTGTAGGTGTACCTACAAAAAAGGTAATAAATTAAGGAATGCATACCTAATTAACTGGCAGGCCTCTGTGTTTAGTTTTCAGCACTATGTATATAGTTGGCCAGAAAGTTGAATAATATGACAACTGTGTTTGCTTTTGAAAAGCAAAACCAATTTCCTTATGTTCCATTATCAGTAAAAACATTCTGTGCCTGAAATCTAACTGTGATGTGATTATTTCTGAACAATTTCACTCCTGCTTATCTACTGTGATGATTTCTCATTGCATAACTACGCCTGCTCCTTTTTTTAAATTGTTTTTATTTATTTATTATCATCAAGTAAAGGGGAAAACTTACCATTTCTATGGTAAGAATTTGCAAACTGGGATAATGGGGGGGGGGATTGATTGGAGTTTGAACTCATTGAGCACTTTATTAGGAACACTATACTAATACCGGGTAGAGACTCACTTTGATCTCAAAACAGCTCCAGTTTTTGTGGCATGGATTCTCAGATCCGGCCCACATCCTGTGTGGAATGATGACACTTGAGTGATCTCCTGTTTCCCAGATTTGGGCCACAAGCAAGCCATAGCAATGCTGCATGTGCCACATGATGTTTGAGCTATATTCACTATTTACCACATGGGTCACTTTAGGATCACATCCAGATCACACATTGCCGTGAGCACCACATCTTTGCCTAAAACGGCCCACTTGTGATTTGGGATATGTGGGCCACTTCAGGCTCATATCCATTTTGTCTGGGCCACAAGAAGGCCAGCAGTCCTGCATCACTGCCTGAAGTGGCCCACATCTGGATGCTGTCTGGGATGCTGACATGAGAGCATCATGCAATTCTTGCTGATTTGTCAGGTGTGATTTGATGCTGGGAATTTTCTCTTCTACCACATCTCAAAGGTGTTCAATTCAGATGCGGTGAGTGAGAATGCCACTGAAGAACATTGACCTCTTTAGCATGTTCTTGAAACCAGTTTGCAATGACTTGCTTTGTGACATGGTGCATTATCATGCTGGAGGTAGCCATAAGTCGATGGGTAAATTGTAGCCAAGAAGAGATGCACATGGTCGGCAACAATACTCAAATCTCCCAGGAAATCAACAGGTATAGATATACTCAACCCAGCCCAATTATGCCACCGCCAATATCACGAAGCTCATGTTTCCCTGATCTGATGGTTGATGTGAACATTACCTGAAGCTGCTGCCCTGTATCTGCATGATTTTATGTGCAGCATTTCTGCCCCATGATTGGCTGATTACATAACTGCATTAATGAGTAGGTGTACAGGTGTTCCTAATAAAGTGCTCAGTGAGTCTAGGTCCTGTTTAATTACAAGATTTAGAAAGATTGAGAGAGTATAAAGTAACAAGACAAGACCAAGCAAAAGAAGAGGAATAGAAAAAAGCAGCGTAATACAGGTTAGAGTGTTTTAGAGGAAAAAGGCAGTGATACTAAATGTAACTGATGTCATTTAAATGTTCTTTACCAGGCATGGAGCCTAAATATGGGTCAGCTGCTGGTACAGTTGTCCCTTGAAACTGCACCATCTGATGAATGTAAAGCAAGCAGTAATACAGTGTGGTGTAGGAATTAACAGGAAAATACTTATACATGTTATACCTGGACAGATGGGATGCAGTAATAGTGGCCCTGCTGCTCCTGCTGGGGCAGGTTGTGGCAGTTAAAACTATGAAATAACGTATAAAAGTATGTAGTAACCAAGAAAAGAATTAAACAAATCAAAACGATTTTTTTCTTAACAATAGTTTTGATAATTCTTTGGATGCTCCTGGGATCTTCACTTGTAATTTAACCTCTGGGTCTTTTTAGTGGATGATTTTCAGTCTGGCCAGCAGAGGGCGACAAACACCAGAATACTTTCCCCTCCCCAGCACTTACTTTACAAATGAGTGTGAAGTGTAATTTTGTGACCCAAATAACTAGGTTACATTATTTCTACAGAGTTCAGAGGTGTGTATTTGAAGCATTTATATACAGTATACACAAATCAGCTACAGTCTGTAATTGTGTGTGTGTGTGTGTATAATATGAATATGACACACATACAAAATACTCATGAATAAACAGTAAACTGTCTAAAGAAATTGCCCACAAGACCAGCACTGATCATCAGCTTGAAACATGCATGTGGAAACTTTTGGGTCATACACTATATGGCCAGAAGTATGTGGACACCTGACCATTACACCCATATGTTAGAACTGTCACCGCAAAGTTCTAAACACTCTTTGTCTTTGTATGCTTTTAGTATTAAGATTTCCATTCACTGGAACTAAAGGACCCAAACCTGTTTCATCATGACAGTGCCCCTGTGCACAAAGCAAGGTCTATGAAGATATGGTTTGCCAAGGTTGGAGTGGTCAGAGCCCTGACCTAAACCCTACTGAACACCTTTGGGATGAACTGGAATGACAACTGCACCCCAGACTTCCTCAACTTGACATCAGTGCCCGACATCACTAACGTGCTTGTGGTAGAATGAGCACAAATCCCCTCAGCCACACTCCCAAATCTAGTGCAAACCCTTACCAGAAGACTGGAGGTTATCATAACAGCAAAGGGAGGACCAACTGTGTGTGGATGCCTGTGTTTTTGGTATGGTCACATATCGGTGTGATGATCAGGTGTCCACTTTCTTTTGGCCATTGAGCACATTCTTTTGTGAAGAGTTGACTGTCTTTGTGAAGCTGAATTTTAGTCTGTGTATAGTTTCTCTAATAATTAGTTCCTTATTGTAGTACAACTAAAATTTTTAATGGTTGGGTGGTTTAGTTAGAATGCTGGAGCTTTTATGGTCTCCTATGTGGAATATAAGCTGTAAATGAAAGGTTATGAAATAATGGTCAAACTGAATACTCATTTCAACAGGAAATTTTGTCACTTTGCTGGGCCATTTAACCACTGTTTGTTCATTAGCATCGACTGTTGGTTGTAGTCTGTGGACAAAATGAGCTTTAATCCAATGAACAGTATAGATAAGTGCATTACTGCATGCTGGAGAAACACCAAATTGAAGTACATAACTCCAAATGGGATGGGCATAACTACAACCCAAAATTCAGAAAAAGTTTGGACAGTCGACTGTTTATCGCTGTGTAACATCACCTTTTCTTTTACTAACACTTATTAAGCATTTGGGTGCTGAAGACACCAGTTGTTTAAGTTTAGCAAGCTGACTTTCCCCCATACATCCATTATGCATTTCTTCAACTGCACAACTGTATGGGGCCTTTGTTGCCTTATTTGGCACTTTATAGCGTGCCACACATTCTCAATTGGAGACAGGTCAGGATTGCACGCAGGCCATGCTAGCATCCGCACTCTCTGCTTACGAAGTCATACGCTTGTAATCCGTGTAGAATGTGGTTTAGCATTGTCCTGCTCTGGATGGCAGCATATGTTGCTCCAAAATGTGTACGTATCTTTCTGCATTAATGGTGTCCTCACAGATGTACAAGATACCCATGCCATGGGCACTGACACCCCCATACCATGACAGATGCTGGCTTTTGGACCTGATGCTGATAACAGCTTGGATGGTCCATTTCATCTTTGGCCCGGAGAACACAACGGCTGTTTTGTCCGAAAACTATTTGAAATGTTGACTTGTCGGACCACAAAACACGATTCCACTGTGCTACTGTCCATCTCAGATGAGACCGAGCCCAGAGAAGTCGATGATGCTTCTGTACAGTGTTGATGTATGGCTTCTGCTCTGCATAGTAAAGCCTTAACTTGCATCTGTGGATGCAGTGGCGAATGGTGTTTAATGACAAAGGTTTACCAAAGTATTCCCAAGCCCATGCCAGGATATCCATTACAGACTCATGACGATTTTTAAGACAGTGACATCTGAGGGATCGGAGATCACGTGCATTCAGAAGTGGTTTACGGCCTTGCCCTTTACGCACCGAGATTTGACCCGATTCTTCTAATCTTTTAATTATATTGTGCACTGTAGAAGGTGAAATGCCCAAAAATCCTACCAATTTGTCTTTGGGGAATGTTGTTCTCAAAGTGTTGGATTATTCACTGGCTCATCTGTTGGCAGATTGGCGAGCCTTGACCCATCCTTGCTCTTGAAGGATTAGGCCTTTTTTGGAGGCTCCTTATATACTATGATTAGATGATTGCCTCACCTGTTTCACATCACCTTCTTATTTCAACTTGTCACATTGCCATTAGTCCTAAATTCCACCTGTCCCAACTTTTTTGGAATGTGTTGCATGCATCAATTTCAAAATAAATGTTTACCTTCAAAAAAAAAAAACTATGCAGTTGATTAGGTAAAACATCAAATAACTTGTCTTTTTACATTTTTTGTTTAAATACATGTCAAAGTACATTTACAAATTACTCTTCTTTGTTTTTATTAGCATTTTCCATACAGTCACAACTTTTTCAGAATTGGGGTTGTACAAATGGAAGGGATGTAACTCCAAATGAAAGGGACATAACTGAGCTATTGGTTGTTAAGAAGTCTGGTGGGTTTTTTGTGATGCTAGGTTCTGTATTACTCTCATTTTTAGTGGAACAGAATTATCTGATGATAAAATTTTAAATTGTGTTTATTTTGTTATTGTGTGCATTCAATACATGAAGTAAATTCACTTTTTTTTTATTTTTATAAATAATCTAAAATATGTATAGTTAAACAGGCTAGATCTTGGTTTGAGCCAAATCATAGTCTAATGTAATTCATTCATCTTAAAATGTAACATGCTTAAAAGTCTAAAAATATGTTTGGGTGAAAACTGAAATAAACTTTGTGCTCTAACCTGTGAACATTTACACCAGCCGAACAGACAGATTTGCTCATTTTCAGAAATGTTAAGTGTAATCTGTCAGACTAGGTCTGAGCTCCACAAATATTTGGTTCTATTCTCATGTGTTCATTAGAAAGAGAAAACAGTTTTCATATACTTTAATCATTTATCCTCAGAAAATAAATTTCAATGATTTATAATTCGAATAATAACTCCGATGATAACATCAATGTTTTAAGTTTGAGAAATGGCTGCTTTGTGATACCTTACTCTTACCCAGACATGCACAATGCAGGAAATTGTTGTCCCATCCAGGGCCATTTTCTGCCAGAAAGACATCTTGGCAGCCTTCCTGATCAACATTTTATTTGTCCTTTCACTTTTCACTTACTGTGGTGCTTCAAGGTTTGTGAACCCCTTAGAATTTTCTATATATCTGCATACATATGTCCTTTATAAAGAATAAATAAACCATAAATAAGTCCTAAAAGTAGACAAATAGAACCCAATTAAATAAATGACAAAAATATTATACTTTGGTCTTTTTAATTATTAAGGAAAATGATTTAAGTTTACATATCTGTGAGTGGCAAAACTATGCAAACCTCTATTATTAGCACTTAATTTGAAGGTGAAATTAGAGTCAGGTGTTTTCAATCAATGGGATGACAATCAGGTGTGAGTGAACACCCTGTTTTATTTAAAGAACAGGGATCTATCAAAGTCTGAGCATCACAACACATGTTTGTGAGAGTGTATCATGGCATGAACAAAGGAGCGCGCTAAGGGCCCCAGAAAAAGTGTTGTTGCTCATCAGGTTGGTAAAGGTTACAAAACTATCTCTATAGAGTTTGGACTGCACCAATCCACAGTCAGACAGATTGTGTACATATGGAGGAAATTTAAGGCCATTGTTACCCTCTTGGAGTGGCTGACAGATAAAGATCACTCCAAGAGCAAGATGAGTAATAGCCTGTGCGGTCACAAAGGAACCCAGGGTAACTTCTAAGCAACTAAAGGCCTCTCTCACATTGGCTAATGTTAATATTCATGAGTCCATCATCAGGAAAACACTGAACAACAATGGTGTGCATGGAAGGGTTGCAAGGAGAAAAAGCACTGCTCTCAAAAAGAACATTGCTGCCCACCTGCAGTTTGCTAAAGATTACATGGACAAAACAGAAGGCTACTATTGATGAATGAGACCAAAATAGAACATTTTGGTTTAAATGTGCAAATTATGTTTGCAGAAAGGAAAACACTTCATTCCAGTGTAAGAACCTTATCCCATCTGTGAAATATGGTGGTTGTAGTGTCATGGTTTGTCTGTTTTGCTGCATCTGGGTCAGGACAGCTTGCCTTCATTGATGAAACAATGAATTCTGAATTATACCAGCAAATTGTAAAGGAAAATATCTGGACGTCTGTCCATGAACTGAATCTCAAGAGAAAGTTGGTCATGCAGCAAGACAATGACCCTAAGCACACAAGTCATTCTATCAAAGAAAGATGAATAAAGTTAATGTTTTGGAAAGGCCATGTCAAAGCCCTGACCTTAATCCAATAGTAATGTTGTGGAAGGAACTGAAGCAAGCAGTTCATGTGAGTAAACCCACCAACATCCCAGAGTTGAAGCTGTTCTGTACTGAGGAATGGACTAAAATTCCTCCAAGCTGATGTGCAGGACTGATCAACAGTTACCGGAAACATTCAGTTACAGTTATTGCGGCACAAGGGGGTCACACCAGATACTGAATGCAAAGGTTCACATACTTTTGCCACTTACAGATGTAATATTGGATCATATCCCTCAATAAACAAATGACCAAGTATTTTTGTCTTATTTGTGTAATTGGGTTCTCTTGATCTACTTTTAGGACTTATTTAGGTCATATTTATGCAGAATTATAGAAATTTTTAAAATAAACTTTCAAGCACCATTGTATTTTTCTTAATTAACAACTATTCATCACTTCAATTTTGTTGGTCGTCAATTCATATAAAATTTTTAAAAGCTCTGGCATGACTTGCTGTACATTTGGTTGTACACAAGGAAAAATAATCACTGCGATTTGAAATGTAGGACATTTATATTTTCTGAATATAAACGACTGTTTAGATTAAAATGCCAACGTTTCATAGCCCTAGGTCAGGGGTGTCCAAACTTTTTGCAAGGAGGGCCAGATTTGGTGAGGTGAAAATGTGTGGGGGCTGACCATTCAGCCTGACATCCTTCGAACCTAGGTAGTTAAGGCCATGAGTTTTCCATAATATGTCTGGTATTTTATTAATCAGCACAATAAAAACAGTTAGAACTAATTGCCAACCTGAGTTATACAGTTATCTACAGTAGCTAAGCTAAAACAACAAAACACCACATAAAACATCAAAACTGAGCAGTGATACGCAAACGCGATATTTATGTAGAAAAGTTTGATTCTTTATACATTTTAATGTCATAAATGTCAGCCAGATATTCAGTTTAGTTCAGTTTACGATAGAATAGCTGTAGTAAAGCGCTGCAGCAGCCTATTTAGGATACATATACATTGGAGTTAGACCAGGAAGAAAGTTTTTAACAGCATGCCGCAATTTTGTGAAACAAAAGTTATTAGTGGTATGCTTTGAGTGTAATAAATAAATAAATAAACAAGAGAGGTATTAAAAACAGTGTGATCCGCATTCACTTCTGTGAGACCGCAACAAAGGCCAATAAGCAAGAACCACAATAGGTATACAATACCACTTCCAATATCACTGCTGCAGCTGTGGCTTTTGTGCACGTTTAATGAGGCTCACGTGACCGCCGACTCCATGCGGAAATAATCTCTGCTTTCGAATTTAATAGTTGGCTCAAATCCAAATCACTTCCTGTAGGACATCTAGTGCACTAGTTGTAGAAGTGGTTGGTTGCGTTGGCCCTAGGTGGCGTGATCTAGTGTGAAACAGACTTTAGTTTTAGCCATGCTTACATTTCCTGCCTAGTATAATGTTGTTGTTTTTTGGTGTGGGGGGTTAAGGCTACATGAAGAACTAAATACACTCGGGTCAGTAATCAAAGGTATTGTAGTAATATAATTAAGAGATGTTGTACCCTGACCCCAGATTATAATAATAATAATAATAATAATAATAATAATAATAATAATAATAATAATAACTCCTATATTGTAACAAGCGCAGTGGGGAGATTGACACGGCGCTGTGGTTAAACATGAGCGCCTCCTATCTAGTGGGCGGAGTTAGTGAAACTCCGTCTCCAAACTTCTGCAGTGAAAACAGCCGGAGACTTTGATCTGTATTTCGCTGACTATACTTTCTTTCTTTCTTTTCTTTCTTTTATTTAAAAAAGAAGCACTTGTTGTGTTCAGGATGTGTTTTGCATGTGTTTCTGAAAGTGACACGCAGTTCATGTCGCTTATTTAACCCTAATGGAAATGTCCGACGGGAAGGCGATGAGCCGATCTGGATTAAACCCTGTGCATTACAAAGAGCAGTTTCTCTGGGGGTTTGTTCAGGGAGAACTCTCCACTTTGTTAGATCTGGGATGGACCGAGAGAGGAGTTCTCCACTAAGTCATCTAAGGGATAACGATTACTGTTGGTGATTCAAGCCAGTTTGTTTCAGATTTTACTAAGAGGTCGCCGCCTTTCTCGACCTTTACAGCCATTATGTGGAGTTTTCGGCTTTGTGGCCACCTCGCAGTTCTTGTAGCCGGCATTATACTGCACATCTGTAGTCACACAGCCAGAGGTGAGAGCTTTCCTCATTATGAGATGATTTAGGTGCCCACTTGCATTTTGTATCTATTTGAAAGAGTATCTCTAACTTCATGTCTGCTTATGCTTATAACAAATATATGTGTATATATATGTTTTTTTCCGTGGTGTAGGTCTTAATGTATGTGTCAGTGGCAGTGCCACATCGTGTGAAGAATGTCTACTGCTTCACCCGAGCTGCGCCTGGTGCGCCCAAGAGGTAAACAACCAAATGACACAAAGTTCACGTTATAATGATTCACTTGTAGTAGCCTATAGATACACACTCACTCAGGAGAGGCAAAAAAGAAGTACTAGCCTGTTGCTTGGGTGATACAGTCTAGAACAGGGGTTCTCGAACTTTCTACTGTCCTGAAGCCCTTTAACTGTGATATACACTTCACAAACCTGTTCCAAATATGATCCAACTACTCAAATATTAGGCTTGTTATTCAAATATGTACACAGATTGTAGTGCTATTTATTCCATCCATAGATCTTTTAATTACGCTTGAAATGTCCACAGAGCAAACACAGGTTCGAACCAAGTTGACATTATTTATAAACATACTTGTGTTTGAGTTACCGAGGTTTCGATTCAATCCATCCATGTTAAGTGTCCAGTCAAAGAGGTGTATATAATAACTGTAAAACGCTAATAAATACAACAGCTTTGATAATGATGGGCTGTGATTTCTACCACTGTAGTGACAGACACTGACAGACCGCCTGCTTTGAGTTCCTGGAATCCACTTTGACATCCACTGCTCTACAGGACATGTTTTGTATCTGTAGTATGTATGTTTTAAACGGTAACATGAACGTAGTGTACATTTTCAAATGATTTAAAGTATATCGTTGAAACTTAAGGCCTACTGATGTACCTTTTTTATTTTTTATTTTATTTAATTAATTAATTAGCTTTTAGAGTAAAATTGTAAAGGTACATTTCATACACATTTCTAGGTAAAATATACTCACTAAAGGTACAAAACACGGATGCTAGAGGGTACCAGTCCAGTGACAAGAAAGGTACAGTTTGGTAACTTTATTGTTTTGTATAGATGAGTGTATAGATGGTTGTACAACATATCGATTAACAGATTTTAGTCATTATCAAGATATTACTCCTATAAGAAGATACTAGTGTATGTGTGAGTACAGTATGCAAATGAGATGTCAAAGCAGTCATTACATGTTGTATTCTATGCTGTGAGTATTCTCTGATTTTTTTTTTTTGGTTGTTGTAGTTTTGACTGACATTCACATTAGCACAATTTTTAGGTATATTTCAAAGCATACTGCCCTCACGGTATGTTGCACCAGAATCACATTACTAGAGATGGAATGAGCTGTCACTGAATGCAGATTGTCTTAAAACCCAATTCAATCCTGCCTCTGATGTTTCTAAGTACCTGACAACAGAAGCTTCCACAGATTGGTTACTAACATATCAGTGCTGGATCAGTATTGGGTCTCAGCCAAGTTCTGATATGCCTCCTGCAGAAACAACTGAACTAAAATGATTGAAATTCTTTGAGCTTCTGAAGCTGATGCACAAGAATTAGTGGTTTTTCATAGGCATTGATGCAGCAGTGCTTAGTGGCTGTTCAGAAGCTGTCATTAAGCCTGTTCTACCCCATACCTTCTCCCTGCAGCAGGACCAACTAACAGCTGTGTTGTTTTTTAGAACTTTGGAAGGGGAAGGACATTCATGTCACAATGTGATTTGAGCCAGAACTTGCTGAAAAGGGGCTGCAAGGCTCGTTATATTGAAAACCCAAGGAGTTTCAGTTCCATCCTCAAGAACAAACCCTTGAGCTCCAAAGGCTCAATGTCTGCCCAGTATGACGTCATCCAGATCCAACCACAGAAGATTTCACTCAGTCTAAGGCCGGGTATGGTTTTTGTGTGCAAGTATGGATGGATATGGGATTTGTCAAATGTCTTAAAGTGTATACTTGATGGAATATCACTGCTTGGAGACACTGATCAATGTGTGTGTTTTAAACTTATTCAGGTCATCAGACCTCGTTTGAGTTGCAGGTTCGCCCTGTTGAGGATTATCCTGTTGACCTGTATTACCTGATGGACCTCTCGCTGTCCATGAAGGACGATCTCGATACCATTCGCAACCTGGGAACAAAACTGGCTGAAGAGATGAAGAAGCTCACTAGTAACTTCCGTCTTGCCTTTGGGACGTTTGTGGATAAGAACTTGTCTCCTTTTTCGTACACTGCTCCCAAGTATAAGGAGAACCCCTGTAACGGGTAAGCAAAAAAGCCTTCACGCAGCAGCACAAGCTTCTCTGCGAAGTTTAAAGCTATTATTTTGTAGTGCTTTGGGATTAAGTAGTGTTGTCCTGTCTTCCCTTATGCTTACATGTGATAAGCAAGAATATAACCCAATTAACAAAGTGGGTGTGCTGTAGATTCCCTCTAACTTGCTATTGAAATGTATCCATTTCAAAGGAAGGCAATAGGACTATTATTATTGCACTTATAGCTTTTGCTTGATACTGGTCAGTGGTTTAGGTGGAGCTATATGAATATAATTCAGCACTGCAATCACTTGCATTTAAATGCCTTCTCACTTTATATACAATGTCTAATACCAGCGTTCAGTTATTGACGGATTCCATTTCTTTCGCAGTAGACCAAAAGATCTACTTTCCTGCCATTGTGAAACTTAAAACAGGAAGTAATGTGATCAATTCAACCAATTACATAATTCCATGTCTAGTCATGGAAGTGGGTTGTTTCAGACATGGTGTAGACAACACCCGAGTTCACTTGAAGCAAACCTCAGAACATCATTTTTCAAGAAAACCAGCAGTCAGTCCTCTGTATCAGGGCTGATTTAGAATATAGCAACTAAAAATTTCTGAAGGTCCAGTTACACAAAATTCCTTACTTACAAAAGTGAGGATAAACAGCTAACATGACTGAATGGGGACAACACTTACCTTTAAATGCTTAATCATTAGTGGTTAGCTATTCAAGCAGTTATCCAAAGTTTAATAGTGGCACTCTCACCAGAGGAATTATCAGTTTGAAGCTTGAAGCAAGGAAAACAAACGAGAAGCAAGGAAAACTTCTCTGTCCATTTGTCCTTAAACATTCTGTTTTCATCATTTGTTCATTTGTTGAAATCAAGCCATGTCATCAATTCACTAATCAGACAAGACAGGGTAAAAACGTGTAATAAGTTGAAAATCTGTGACAACTCTTCTTTCTGATGAGCTTGCCTTCAGCTAAAATGTATATAAATGCATTGGATCTGCCTCAACAGAAGCCTGCTATAGAAGCCAGTGTGGTTCATATTTAGAAAACTCTGAACTATGGCTATTTTGCCGTACATTGAATGGCTCTGCTACAATTTTATTTTTGTTTGGTCCTCTAAAATATTTTGCTGGGTCTGTATCAGACTGCAGTCTACTAGTTGATTGTCACAGGAATACAGCTTTCACACTTGTCCAAATGTGCAATGTGCACCACTTCGTGTGGTGTGAAAATGTTCTAGAAGTTACACCTGTAACTAAATGTGTTGGTTAGTAGAAATAAATGATGTAGAGTAAACCTGTCACTTTGATCGCTTGTTACATTTAGATTATTTTTGTGCAATGTCAGCATGGAACAATCTTATTCTTATAGACATTTAAAAAAATGTATACAGTATTAAGTATGTATTAAAATGATGGGCTTTTAAATACACATATTGCCCAAATAGCACAATGCAGTGACCCAGGAAAGCAGACAGACTGCACATTTGGCCCTGAGGGGCAATTACATTATTGCCAACATGCATCAGTGCCCATGCAGGTCAGTCCTCTATCGTGATCAATTGTGGGTGGCACTTAGTGTTTTGCCCATAACATGCTCTGCCTAGTATAATAGTGACTCAGTGTTAATATATTTAACTACACCTTTGTTAAAACACATCTCTGTGCTTAGAACATAGTTGAACTAAGAAATCTACAGTATATACCACCTCATACATGGTAAAAGTACTGAAATTCTTTTCTCAAGTAAAAGTACAATTATTAAACTAAAGAAATGCATTAGAAGTACTACAACTTCTTCTTTGCTAAAGTTAAAGCAGAAATCTATAAACTCTTAAATTTACTAAAAAACTGAAAGGAAATTGGTAAAGATTCCCTCAAGAAAAAGACTCCTGCTTCAAATGCCACACTGATTATAGTTACTGATGGTAAATCAGTGCCCTGTTCACCAAGGAACCCAAAAAATGTCAAAAAACATTAGCTAAGGCTAACCAACAGCTTCATTCCTAATCTCTCAAATGTTAGCTAGCATGATGATAAATTAGCTGGCAACCTTGATAAATGTAAAGTATTAGGTTTTAGGTCTCATTCTAGCTTTTACAGTACATGTTTTAGTTACATGGTTTTAGGAATTTAATTATACTCTGAAACTGTCTGATGCTAAAAAGTAATTAAAAAAAATAAAGAAATATAGTGATTCAGTGAGTAGAAAGTCGAGATTTTTTTTAGATCTGTAGAACTTGTGTAAAGTATATGCACTTAAAAATCAGACGTGAGTACAGGAACAAAGTAACTGTACATTGTTACCTTATACTTCTGGCACACAGGAAAAATAGTGGAAAGTGTGTGAAATCTTTATATTAAAGATGAAACATTATAAGAAATGGATTATTCAGGAATCCTTGGTAATGAAACCTTTTCCTGGGGTTTCTTGATGCCTTTGCAGATACAAGCCATTTCCAAACTGTGTCCCTTCCTTTGGGTTCCGTAATCACTTATCTCTGACTGACAAAGTGGATCGTTTTAATGAGGAGGTGCAGAAGCAGGTGGTGTCACGGAACAGGGACGCGCCTGAGGGTGGATTTGATGCTATTTTACAGGCTGCCGTCTGCAAGGTCAGTTATCTGTCATGACGGACATTCTGTCCCTCTGTCTCCCTAGAGTATTTACACACTGAATCCTATCCTAGCTCTAAAAGCCAAGTAGTGATCGTACACTTGATGTGTGCAAACCTTGTTGGAAGAGTGAAGGTTAAAAGAATTGTTTGGTCTATGTGGGAGTCGCTCACTCGTATCTGTTTGTGATATTGGTTTGCGCTGCACAGTCACTTATTTCTCTCCCTGGTAAAAAGGTCAGGTTTGTGTAGCTCTGTGAACAATGACTACATTTTGCCTTTTGTTTGTATGTTCTTCATGTCATCATTTGACCAAAGCACATGTTATTTGTCCCTTTTGTTTTTGTTCAATATTTTGTCTTTTTTTTTAAATTAATTATTTTTTGATAAAAGTGGTAAAAATGGTACAGTTAAATAGGTGGCTGTTTTCTTTTGTATTTATATAAGTTGATTAATATTTTTGTTTACATAGCACATTTTAAGAGATTTAAAAGGCTGTGTCATGTACATAATAACATGTTTCTTGTATTTTATATATATATATATATATATATATATATATATATATATATATATATATATATATATATATATATATATATATATATATATATAATATTTTTTTTTACATCTGAATCTTTCTTACAGTTCTTATGATTTGTCTGTTCATTCTTTGCAATTTGCTGGAAATAACAGATCAGAGTAGGGTCTAAAACTACTTTCTTTTCATTTTATGCTAGGAGAGAATTGGTTGGAGGAAGGAGGCCTATCATCTGCTGGTCTTTGCTACAGATGATGTACCCCACCTGGCTTTGGATGGCAAACTAGCAGGCCTCGTTCAGCCTCATGATGGACAGTGCCACCTGAATGATGAAAACGAGTACAGCGCTTCAACCAAGATGGTAGGAGGTGCCTCATTTTAAAATTCAAGCATAATTGCTTAAATCTGGTGAACCAAATGGCAGTAAAACATCTGTGCTGTACGGTTTTTCATGGGCACATATGAACACCACTTCTTGAATTAGACTTTCACTAAATACGTTAGGCTCTTTCTAGCTTACTCTCCAGCTGGGATTGGAATTATTTTATTAGATGCACATTTAATGCCCCATCACTTTCCTTGTTCGCTATAAATGCTTGAGGTAAAGGGACAAGTTCACTTGAAAAGTTATTTTCAGTTCACAAGTGAGGCCTGTGGTGTGCTAGGGAATAGTGCAGAGAAAATTGACTGACTAGTGGAAGCTCACTTTAGTTTATTTTAACTACTACAAATCCAGAAATTACTGTTTAATGCATCTGAAGGATAGTAGTCTTCACTGATTTAGGGGTGGACATGTCGTAGCCCAGGTAACTGGAACAAGCAGGTTTCAGGCGGGTTTAAACCATGCTGCACAAATCATTTTGGCCTCCCAGCACGAATCACCTGATTCATTTCAATTCTTTGCAAAAATTCTATTCTAAAATATTACTGCTATCAACAGTTCCTATAACAGATGGCATGCAGGGCTAGGAGATTATTTGAAACTATTTTAAATAGTCCTAAGATGCTTAATGAAATTGACGAAGCCCTTGAAAGAAACAATAATAGACACGCAGCAGAAAACGGGCGTAAGAAAACTTCAGACTTTGGAGGTCTCACTGAAGAGTATTCAGATTGTTTACCATTAAAGGGCAGGAACACGTAACTGTAAGTCCATTTGCATGGCTGTAACTAAGTAATTATTTAGTCTCTCCCAGCTTATTTTGCGCTGCGCTGATCAGTGAGTCGAGCACGTCTCGTGTCTCATGCTAGGAGGTCCATCATAGTCCACGCAGCTCGTTTAAAGCCTGCCCTGTCCAGTGGGTGGCACATATCGATTGGTCCACACTGTGCTGTTGAGTGGGTTGCACCATGCTATCCAATGGGTTGTGCAGGTATTTGGTCCGAACTGCAGTTTTCCATGGTAAGCTATAACTTTTTAGCCTAGTTAATTAGAGTTCATGTGCATCCAAAACATGGGACTGGGCAGCACATCAGAGCTTTTATTAGCTAATTCTAGCTAATGGATTTAAGATTTTTCCACCCCTGTTAAATATAAACTTTTGTTCTCTATATTACTTGAATGAGTCTGAGTCTGTTTTAGTACATTGTTTGACTTTTTAAAATCTTCATAAATTTAATTGAGGTGTAAATAAATAAGATTATCATTGCATGGCTCACTGATGTTCTCTTGGTACATATAATTTCAAATTGTAGTTAGTCGGATCAAGGCAAGTTTATTTGTATTGCACATTTTCAACAAGGCAATTCAGAGTGCTTTACATAAAACAAGATCAGGCTCTTTCTGTTTTAAAACTCATGAAAGGGTCAAGATAAAGGCAAATACATTACACCACAACACAATGTCATTTATTTCATTGAAAAATGTTATACATACACATTTACATGCATACACATTGGCAATTGCTTAATTATCTTGCACATATGTCTATGAATGATAACTTTAATAATAAAATAAACTAGGTGTAAAAATAAATAAATTATATAACAACAAAAACAGTTACAACTCGCTCCCACAAGGACATTTTGTCATGTGTCCAGTTTTAATAAGATCCTTCAGCTATTTTGAAAGGAAGTGGATGGAATGGGTCCCGTAAACAAAGCAAGAGAACCTGAAGAGTGGTCATTTCCTTGTACAAACTGTTGGACAAGAAGAGTAATGTGCTTGTAGTGGAGGGATGAATGTATTTAACATGCTCACACATGGCTTTCTATATGTTTTTCTCCTCAGGACTACCCTTCATTGGCTCTCCTTGGGGAGAAACTGGCTGAAAACAACATTTTCCTGATTTTTGCAGTGACTAAAAGACATTATGTTCTTTATAAGGTACTGTAAGTTAATCAGCTTATAATGCTTGGTAATGTATCTTGAATAATGCATTATATGTTGGTATTTTTTTTAAATGCCTATATATTTTTTTTTCTTTTAGAACTTCACTGCATTAATTCCAGGAACTACAGTAGAGATTCTTGACCAAAGCTCAAAAAACATAATACAGCTGATTGTCACTGCCTATAATGTAAGGTTTTATGACTTTTTTTTGTAACATGTGTGGTTGAAAATCTATGAAAAAAAAGCTATTTTAACATAAGAGAAATACTATACCTACCAGTAATGTAGGTTACATTTACATCATTAAATTTAGTCAGCCTATGTAAGTAAAGCTTAATGTAAAAATCTAGGAGTATAGGCTAAGGTAGCAGTATGCACATTTTAACTTTCCTTTTTCCTTAAAAAAAGTATTTTTTTTCTGATAAAACCAAAGGCTAACCTAACTGTAGAACTGCAGAATTTACAGTTACTAATCAAAGTTAGCTAGGCCAAAGAAAGTAGTAAAAATGTTAGTTAAATAACATAATTTAAAACAATAAAGTGAACATGTGCTTAACTTGGAGTTTTATTTGTATAGTGCAATTTAATACAAAATATTATTATAAAACACCTTCACAAAAATCTGGATGTAAATTTAGATCCTTAATGAGCAAGCCATATGCAACAATGGCAAAGAAAATCTCCCTGAGACAACATGAAGTCAACATGCTTAGTCTCACACACGGTTGAGCGTCTGGTAGTCAGACTGGTGCCGCGGTCACACTAGGCTTGAAGCATGCATGTTTTTGTCGAACATTAATGCGAATATGGGTGGGAACAGGATATATCATCATACTTCAGGGCACTGAAGTTTTTATATATAATTACGTTTTACAGCAGTAAAATGTCGGACAATATTTTAAGCAATTAAAAAATAATTTGATGTTCTCATCTGTTAAATATACCATCTGTTCCTGTTTTCAATGACACCACAAACCAGGCAGACTCTATTTTTAAGTTGTTTTTATAATCTTTCAAAGCTATGTTGTAAAGTACAGGACAGCTTGATACTGCTAAAATTAGCACTTCTATTTTTGAATTTCTTTTTTTATAAAAAAAAAAAAAATTTTACTAAAAAGTCACGCAGTAAGGTTGCAATCATCTATTAGTCACACGTGTTCACGTAATGCGATTACGCAGGTCAGAGTTCACCAAATTTGAACTTTCATCACGCAGCATAGTACGGAAATTCTACGCATGATCTCGGGTTTCCGGTTTGCCGTTTTCAGATGCGTTTGAATGGAAGTTAGTGGAGCGCTAATGCCTAGTGTGACAGCCGCATGATGATTAAGAATTGCCCTGATGTGTACTACTCAGAAGTACAGGACAAGACCTGTGTGATTTGGTCTTTGTGGGTAGTTTGTGCTTTTCCAACAATTATCACATTAAACTGTTACTTGAAAACACCCTAGTGAGAATAGTGCAGTGCATATAAAATTGC
Organism: Ictalurus punctatus; assembly: GCF_001660625.3. Classification (NCBI taxonomy): domain Eukaryota; kingdom Metazoa; phylum Chordata; class Actinopteri; order Siluriformes; family Ictaluridae; genus Ictalurus; species Ictalurus punctatus. The sequence continues at coordinate 22,611,744 of NC_030421.2, forward strand.
CTTTACACACACCAGATGTCTGCGCTCCCCTTTTTTGGCCAATTTGTAAATTCAGGGTCCCCAGGCTCTTAGAATGTTGTTGTTCTTATTAGAGTGGCAATAAGATCTTAATGCCCTGTGTTTCATGTAATATATTTGACTAGATTGTTTTGGACCAGTGGAATCTGATGTTTACAAAAAGGGGAGGAAAGAACACTCCAATTGTGTGAAGTAGGCTGTGTTGATAATGCATTTTTCACAATTTGACCACCAGTTTACCTAACGTTTCACTTTGACTGTACTTTGAGATGGCAGGCAGTCACATGTTGATCGCCTAAAACTAGGGAACTTTCATGTAAAATGATTGATTATGTATAGGAATGTTTGCATTAGATACAAGCTCAGTCAGGCTAAAAACAGTATTTGAACCACTATTTAATAACTAAAAGGCTTCCAGACTTTGTCTGGAAAATAGGTGAAGCATCACCATAGAGAAGGAAACCGATTAAAATGAATGTGTGTTGTTTAGAATGTGAATAGCATAATTTGTGAGGCCATGTTACTACAGAATACACCTTATTAGTTTATCTGGTCGCTTCAAGTATTTTTTCTTCATGGAACCAAATAAAGCTCTATACTTGAAATTTGTAGCTATATTTGAGCATTAAGTAACATAACATACAGTACCTACCATTTATCAAACTTACTGTTTTTCACTTCTCTATGTGTAGAACATCCGCTCTAAGGTGGAGCTGAGTGTATGGGATCATCCTGAGGACCTTAGCCTGGCCTTCACTGCCACGTGTCAAGATGGCAAGCCTCTTTCAGGCCTGAGCAAGTGTGCTGATTTAAAGATTGGAGACACGGTGAGAGAAAGATGTTGCTCATCAGTTATTGCAGTTAAAGTTTTCATTCTTTCTTTCTAGTTTTTCTTTGCCTCGAGCAAGAGTTAAGTGTCAGATGAGTGCTGTGACATTAATTTGAGCATGAACTTATGATCTTAATTTAGACTTTGGCAAGATTATTGTAGTAAGCACTTCCACAGAACACCATCCTGAAACTTTAGTTGAAAGAGGGGAGGTGGGGGTAAATGGGCACCATTTTCTGGCCATACACTGAAACTGAGAAGGTCAGACATGCCTACAGTGTACTTGGACCTTTGAAACAAGTGATTGAGAGGATTTAAACTGGTTGTTTGTTATTTGTATTTTGTATTTGATCCTGGAAGATGTTTCTTGTAAGTTATGGACATATGGCACATCCAGTGGCTAAAGGTTTACACTTACCATTAGGTCAGAGCAAGTACCAAAAGATGTTGACACCATCATTGTTGTGGTTTTCTGCAACGCTAGATCTGAGTAATGTGTTGTCAATTTGGCTCACTGTATCTTTGACTGTGTGTTCATTTGGCCAGTGCTAGCTGTTCTGTGCCTTCATGCTGATAAGTGAATAACCCTGATCAGCCTGCTTAGAATTGTAACTGTCTCAGTCAGCATTTCTTTTTCACATTTGGTGTTACATTTATTTGGAATGAGGACAATGTTAAAATATCTGAGGGAGCTGTAATATTCCTGGCACTTTTTGAAATTATTGTAAATATTAGATATAGTACAAGCTTATCAGCTATGTTTTAAAATAGTAATAAATTTCCTTGAACTGGATCAGAAATATCTTAGTCAAATGGAATGTATTTGACGTCCAGATGATTACACAAATAAAAACCTCTTTATACTAAATATTGTTCTACCACTACTTGGTACACACCACCACACAGTGAGTTGGCCTCCAAGGATTCATCCCTCAAGCTCTTCAATATCCCTTCTCCTGTTTCTTTAACATGACTGAATGTAGGCTAAGACCAAAAAAAAATAAAAAATAAAAGAATGAATAGCCTGAGTGAATGGTAAAGCCCAACATTGCCTAACCAGTGGAATAAGCTTGGCTCCGTCTGTCTTTTTCATGGGGGAACCATGGAAAAACGTGCCAGATTGTCCTCTAAAGCAGAAAACAGCATAAGCAGGAGCTCATGTGTCATTTGCAGGCCTCTAGCAGCCTCTCTCAGGAGCCTGACGCTGCATCTCAATGGCCTTGCACAAAAGTAGAAAGTCTTTTCTGAGTGGAGAAGAGCCTTGGTAACAAGCTCTTGCACGGATTCCAAAGTTAAGCTTGGATCCTTTTCACCACAGTAGGATTCAGTCTGTGAGTCTACTAAAAGCCTTATACATAACAGACTGAACTAATCCTATAAACAATTGGTAAGATGCTACATTAATTTATTGTTGGATGTTATTTTGCTTTTGCATGTTTTTTAGGTCCAATCATATTTCATATAATGGTTAAAATGCTCACTTTTTGTATCTTATTTGGTCATTTAGCCCATTTAATGTGATTTTTAGTGATTTTCTTCAGAGCTTTTTAGCGATTTTCTTCAGCACAATTGACTAAAAAAACTTGTCTATATATACACATACATACACGATATATAATATTGTGTGTGTGTGTGTGTGTGTGTGTGTGTGTGTATGTATGTTATAGTTATAATTAAAATGTCATCACACTGGGATATATAATTGAAGGTTAAACTGAAATAAATAGCATGAGCCATGGTGCTCAAAGGTTTCGTGGTGATGTATATCCAGTGTCTGACCGTATTGCTTTTATTAAATCATATGATTGAGATTACTGTCTAAAACCCAATAGCTTAAAAAAAGTATTAATAATGATAACTAACATAATTCACTGTGTTTCAAATTTACACTAAGATATATGGCCAAATGTATGTGGACACTTGACCATCACGCACATAAGTGGGTCTTTCCAAAACCGGTGCCACAAAGTTGAATGCACACGATTGTGCACATTCCAAAATCTAGTGGAAAGCCTTCCCAGAAGAGTGGAGGTTATAACAGCAAAGGAGGACAAAATCTGGTATGAACTGAAAAACCACTATAATATAGTGTACATCTGAATGAGTGGAAAATGACTCAAATAAATTAATATGATGGTACATAGTGGCCCTATTGTTCATCAAATTAAATCTTTGCTTTGATCATAAGGTGATCTGTGGAAATTATTTAATTCCATGTCTGTAAAACCTTTGAGACTCTCTGCTTTAGAGCAGTATGAAGCTTTAGGACCTTAAAACAAAAGCTGTTCTTCTAGTGACTACTGCTAAACCATTGCTTTTATCTAGCCTCTTTGTACATGCTCAGACATGGGGTCAGACACATTGCAGTCATTCACTTTTTAAAAATTTTTTCTCCCTAAAATCGAATCTGCCATGAGGAAGTAACCCAGTTAAAACATGCATTCTCTAGAGAAACAGTAAAGAAAGGAAGTGACCGTTCAGCTATCACGTGCCTATTTCTGTCCTCTCTTTACTCTGTGCACCTACAGCAAAATTTTGCTGTCCATCTGTCCATCCACCCTCCTTTGCTTTCTTTCTTTCTTTCTTTCTTTCTTTCCCTGTCTCATAGATTCTGGCATTTCAACCATGCTGTGCCCTCGTGATTCATATACCCTGCTAATCCAATTCTGCATCTTATTAAATTTAAGAATATGTTAAAGAATCACTGCTTTTGTTGAGTTCCATCCACTCTGATTTTAATTAAGTGTCCTTGTGACTCACCATCCCATGGCTCTTTAGTTATCATTTCCAGTCCATTCCATTTACATTTCCATTTAATTTATCATTGTCATTTAAGGATAAATATCTAGTTTTTGTAGATTCATAGCAGAGGCTTGGTATCTCTGTGGTAGAGCTGGGCAATATGATAATATTGTATAGATGTCACGATGCTCTTCATTGGTCCCCACAGTAACAAGTAATTGACTGGACGTTAAAATCTATACAGATTCTTTCAATAATTCCTCATTTTATTTGTCAAATTAAATTAAATATAGTTCCTGAATGTGGCACTACAGTTTTTCTGGTACTTTTCTTAGCAAGCCGAAATGTCATGATGTATTATAAAATGTGAAAATCTATTGAAAACTGTACAGCATTATAACATCATGTTTGCCTTATTAAGGAAATGCAGATATCAGAGTTGCCAGATTAGATATATTTTTAATCTATTTAAATTGAAATTTTTCACAATTACTTCTCCTAGATCAGTTCTATTGGAAAGCATTTAATTTTCCCTGTACAGAATGAGATTGAATGTATCATACCCTTCTTATGGCTCTGAAAATATCCATGAAACTGAGTCTGCTGTCTGCTTGGTTCAACTGGCAAGCTTCATCATGCATCATGCTTAAAGATATACACACACACACAAACACACACACACACACACACACACACACACACCAAAGCACCAAAAGCTCAGCTCATATTGAGCCTGTCTTCTCCTTTAATTTGTAGGTAGCAAAGGGAAGGCAGGCTTTGTGGTTTTGAAGATGTTTTCTTTCTCTAACCCTCACACCTGGGCTTTAAAGCCACCTTTAATATATGTGTGATTGATTTTGTGGCAGCTGTGTAAGGCTTGTGCAAACAGCCACATTTCATCCAAGCTGTAGACCACTGTTTAAGAGTTGTTTAATAAAGTCTGTTTGTGTAAACGTATCCTAGTTTATTTGGTACAGATATTCATAGTTATGACATATGTGTTAGTAAAACTAACACAAATTGAGTAGTTTGAGAAATTAACTGAATTCCTCTATGCAAATCATGTCTGAACAGGCACGGGTAGTGTCAGCTGTTTATCATGTCAGGATTTCCTTCCTTAGACCAGTCACAAGGGTGTGGTTCCTGTCATCTGCTGTAATTATGTGTGCGTTATTTTGAACTCATCAGTCGGAGAGCTGGCCTTGATCCTTCACAGTGAGGACATATTAAGATCATGCATACGATACTAAGGCAGACAAAGCTTGCCTTTACCTTCAAGTAACGCATCCCTTAAGCCAATGTATTCTTCAAACTGTGTCATAATGAATTATTGCTTCCTTCCAATATCTTTGGACATTTTTTTTTATTTTCATGCTTTGAATCATAAGTAATTAGTTGTAGTTTTAATTTTGTTTATATATTTATTCACTATTTGGCCTTCTTTAGTTGAACCGAACATGTATGAAATAAAATATTTTGTTAAGATGCCAACTTAAAATTGAAATGGAACTCCTCTCTGCTTTAGGTCTCCTTCAACATAAGCGTGGCTGCCCATAGCTGTCCTCCTCCAGGCACCCAGAAGAGTTTCACCATTAAGCCTGTGGGCTTTAAAGATAGTCTGGAAGTCTCTGTGGATTATCAGTGTGATTGCAACTGCACGCGCTTTGCTCAGGCAAACAGCATCCACTGTAGCTATGCGGGCACCTACACATGCGGCACATGCCACTGTAACCCAGGCTACCATGGCAAAAACTGTGAGTGTGAGGAGGAAGAAGTAGGTAGCCTGAACCTCGCTGCCTGCCGTGAAGCTAAAGGCAAACAGGTGTGCAGTGGGCGCGGGGAATGCAGCTGTAACTACTGCCGGTGCTATGAGTCTGAGTTCGGCAAAATCTACGGCATGTACTGCGAGTGTGATGACTTCTCCTGCGCACGCCACAAGGGCATTCTTTGTTCAGGTGAGTGATGTGGAAGCTTCAGAATATCTACTCTGAGCAGCACTTCTGTAAAATGTTGTTGTGTGGTAAACATTTGAACATTGATGTCTGATATTCCATGGCATGTATTATTTGTGATTACGAAAACATTGAGTCAACATTAAGAACAAAGAACCTGCAATAAGGTGTGTCTGAACCTCTGTTGAACTCTGCTGTTGTGTGACTTGGCTTGTGGCCAGAGTACATAGTTGGAGAAAATTACAGTAACCAATGACTGGAATTAGTGTTTCAGTACAGAAATAAATCTTTAAGTCAACAACCAAATTTCAGAAAAACACTGGGGGCAATTTTTTTTTTTTTTTTTGCAATAGCAGTGCCATCCCAGGTGTATTCCCATCTTGCTCCCAGGGTTCCTTGTTGTGATTGACTGCCATGTTGGTCTTTCCTAATTAAAAACAACAACAACAAAAAAGAACTGATTGTAGTATGTGTGGAGAAAGTGATGTGCACGTCACAGGCAACACATAAGAAGATGTTGAAGCAGTCTTGTGACACCCTGATATGTATTGATGGGAATGAGGCGGGCTCTGAAGAGAGTCATGTGGTCCTTATTTATTTATTTATTTATTTATTTATTTATTTATTTATTTATTTGGAGTGCTTTTTAAGTGCTTAACCAATATGTAATGCGAAATGAACACAGGGGTACGCAAGGTCTTAGGTTTAGATTAGCAGCCATACCCTCTTGTACCATACTGTCCCTTTATGTACACTAACTCAAACTAACTAATGTCTGAGTTTTAGCTTCATGTTTATTTTGGTGCCAGCCTATGTGTACTTTGAGGAGGATTTGTGTTTTGATTTGTGTAAAGACTAAGGTGTCTGCTAAAGGCTTTAGTTGCAGTGTAAATGTTAAAAGACACAAATCTTGTGCATACATTCGTTATAGTAAGCCAAATGTGGATATGTTCTGTACTTTTCCTGTTGGTTTGGGATGTTGTGTGTTGAAATGGTGAAGAATTGTTATGGCACTGTGCCATCACATTGAATGAGTCAAAGCAGAACAGTGAAACAGGGGAGACATGTTCAGTCAAAAGAGTTGCCATCATTACTCATTCAGCTGAACACTCAGTGTGGTTATATCCATCCAAAAAAATTTTTGCATCCCTAAATGAAACATCTTCCTCCCTTTTTTTTTTTTTTTTTTTGCTCTGCATGTCAGTTCTCCACTGCTCAATCCCCTATATTGCTGTTTGAAGTAAAGAGTGATGCCCTTATACCAGCTGAGAGCGTGCAAGAAAATTCCTCTGAAGCCCAGTAAATATGACAGATGGTAGAAGCTGCCTGTTAGCATCCTAAATTGCCAAACTCAAGTCCTTAGTGGCCTCCCACACAGAAGAATGCCCACTATGCCACAGTGGGCGCTTTGTAACAGGCTGAATTCTGTTTATCTATGTGCACAATTGCTGCTCTATAACCTATAAAGCTCTGTGTTTTCCTTTAGCCAGAAACTGCCAGCTTGGCCAACAAAATGGTTATTTGTTAGGCAGTAGGCTGCCGGCAGGCCTGTACAAGTGCCGATGAGTGAAGGAGCGTTAATTAAATGGTAGCAGTCCAGCAACTCTCTTCCTGTTGCCTCACCCATCACAAAACTGTTCTCCCATTGTAAAGTCTTAATGACTCTTTCCCACCTTTCTGCAATGGGGAGCTAATTGTCAGGAATGCTGTAAACTCCTTGATAATAATTTTGAGAAAGTTAGCGTTGATGGGAAAGTTCTCCATGCACTCTTGTTAAATGCCTTGTTAGTGTACTTTGTGGCTTTTTCGGTTTGGCTTTGCTCAGATGAGCCTGGCATACTGTTGTATAAGAGAGAAACGGGTTTAGTATAAAATCCCTTTCTTTAGAACGTACATAAAGTAAGCCAAGGTTTGGCATATGGCAGGATGTCCAATTGGATGTCATTTTACTTCCGTCTTTTAGTTACTGCTCAACTCTATATAAATGTGGCCATTTAAAACCGTTGGGACACATGTGGTATGCAGCAGTGCAGTTATGATGAGATATAAACAAATCACAATTTGACTGTAAATTGACGGAAATAAAAGGTCTTCAGAGCACTCTGGACTGAAAGGGCTAACCAAAACTGAAAATGCAGTACTCAGCACTTTTGTTATTATTAATGAGCTTTTTGAAGTACATGGCTGCTATAGGGATTCTTGATGAAGTAGGGATCACAATGTTTTGGTTTAAAATTGAGAATTCTCACTGATGATTGTCTGTGGTAGCTACATTTTCCTAGCAGCTATTTGTGTGTGACCACACGTCTGCATTTGAATTACTGATTTACTGTGACATTTCACTCGAATAGTAATGAGTAAAAATAACTCATATTTAGCATAAAAGTTTCATTTTTGGAGGACTCAATGACCTTGGCAACCTAATACGATTAAACATAAAGCAGCAATATTAACAGCAGGGTAAATAATAAATTGTTAATCATTAAATGGAATCTTTCTGTTTTTCTACCAATTGCTCCTTATAAGTCACGAGCAAAATCGGCTTACGTACTCTGTGTAATGTGTCACTGGCGTGTTTTGAGTAAGACAGTGCGTGCAGTCATGTCTCACCCACCTCATTCATACTTTTCATACATTTAATCTTTCTTTAGTAGTTGTGATTTTTCAATATGCAGTACACAACATCAGAGATGGGAAGTCGAGTCTGCGACTTGGACTGTAGTCGCACTTAATTCGCAAAAACAAAAAAAAAATCACTTGTGACTTGACTTGGACTCGTGAACAACTGATTCGTGACTTGACTTGGTCTTGAAGACAGAGACTCGTGAAAAACACAAGTCATTTTGGTTTGGCATTCCTGATTACGTTCTCTCTTTTCTACCCCAAATCAAACACCACATTTTTCTATTTATTCCTCATTCATTCATTCCTTATTCATCAGTAAGTGCTGCAGGAGCAAATATCACAACAATTCATCTCTAAACACACCAAGCCAGCATTATATACACGTGTGACGCATCCTGAAGGTGCTTGTTCATCCCATTGGAAAAGTGCTGTTATATAAATGAACAACAAACAATAGCAATATAGCCAAGCCTTACCTTGTGTTAATCTTCATGTCATTTCATTTGAAAAGCAATCAGTTAATCCAAAGGTGCGCTCTGTTGCACAGCTGTCCGAGGCTTGCTTGCTGTCCATTTTGCAAGAAGTACAAATGTTTCCATGCCCCCCCCGCAAAGTATTAGCTAACATTTGCATATAATATCCAGGTTTACCAAGTTAAATTGCATCTATACACATGGGTTGTTTTTTTTTGTTGTTGTTGTTTGTTTTGTTTTTTTGACGCCAACGCTCAATGGAAGACTACCTTACCCATCATTACCCATAAGAACTACAGCAAACTATGGCAATTCAAATTGCTCAAAATACACAGCATGTTTTTTCTCATGGTAACAGAGTCTGAAGGGCACATTGAGGAAAGAGTAATCAAGCTAGCCATGCGGTAAGATTGCTTCAAACTGAATTTCCAATAAAAATGACTTAAAATTGAGTTCCGAGTGACCGGTATTAATAGTTTGAAAGCCATAGTTTTTTGATTGTGTTTAAAAATTTAATTAATGACTTTAAGTAAAACCTTCTGTGCTTTATTAGACAATTTTGAATAAATGAACAAGACATTCTGTAGAAGTAATCAGTTTTAATATTTCAAAATTGATTTACTCATATACCGTTAGTTACAATAACTAGCTGAAAGAACTATTGCTAAAATAGAACACAGTCTTGAGACTTGACTTGGACTCCACCTCAAAGTCTTATGAACATGTCTACACAACATTAAACACTCACTACAAGCAGGCATTTGGATCATTCTTCCGGAGACTCACTGTGCTTAAGGAATGTGCATGAGGTCATGTGGTATAACATATGGTCATTGGTCCCAGAGAATTAGGGTAAATGGTGATGTTCTGGTTTATGCAGCGGCTGACCTGCAGAATCAAGGCTGTTCTTGAAAGGAAATGCATTGAGAAATGAGGTTGCAGCATTATACAATTCATATTTATTTGTATTTTTTTTACGTTTTATTTTTATACAAAAATGTAATGTATCATCAATGTGTAATTGAAAAGTACAAAGTAGCCAAGTAATCCCATTGTTTTAAGTCCAACATTTCAGTTGAACAAGAAATAAAACCAATACCATCAAAGGGGTGAAACAGGGCAAGTTTTTTGCCCAAAACCCATAGAATTTTGGTGTCTCCCTAAGAATTAGTAAGACCATTTGAGGTAAGCCAAATGTACTGTAATATGATGCATCCTTAAGACATTGCATGATTCGATTAATGTGTAGTAGCTCGTAAGACAAGTTGCATAATTAGTTGTGGGATTGTGGTGTATTATTTCTTATGTAAGGGGGCCAACTCAGTGCTCAGTAGTTACTACTCAATATTAACCTCTGCCCAGCATCTCTGTAAATGAGACATTTTTTTTTTTCCATAGTATGGAGTTTAACAGGACTTGTATTGTTTAAATATTTGTCTGTTTCAACCACTTTATATTGCCTACTAATGTTTGAAGAGAACACAGAAACAAATAAGATGGAGACAATATATGTGGTGTTCTTTTCAAGCTGTGTTTAAAGTTTGCTCATACAATTTGATTTTAAATGAGCTTTTTAGACATATGTTTGCTTGGTTTAGTTTTACACAAAGGATACACTGCACTCCACACCCTACCATTGCTCCTGTCAGAGCTGTATTTTTATCTCAAACAAAGGCAATACTGTGTAGTTTGTGTACCCCATTGTGGTGTTCCTGTTCTTCTTGTTTAAATAAATAGGCAGCCAAATAAGATTTCAGTCAGATTGCATTAATGATTCTATGCAAACATATACTCAAAGGTAAGGATGTAACCGAATATATTATTCAGATTGAACGCTTCTAGTTCTGAGAGAAACATTGTGTTTAAGATCTGCCTACATATTTTCAATGGTGTTCATGTCAGGGGACTGTCAAGGTTATTCCAAAAGCCTCGGATTGCGTTTCTTGAAGTAGTTCATTGTGGATTTGGACGTATGTTTTGGATCATTGTCCTGTTATTGAAGCCAATCTCTTTCAGCTTCAGTTTCTGTCTCACATTTGCTTCCAGATTTTGCTGATATTTACCAGAATATTTGGAGCACAGAATAAATACAGATGTAGATAGAGACTTTGCTTTACATCATTACTTCAAGGTTATGTGGCAACAAAGCTAGGAGTTTAGATCATTTTGGATTTTATTCAGTTTTGGACATTGGGGTTTATACTGCATTTTTGCACATTACCTTAGATCCACCTTTGGCCTGTTATGTTATTTAACACCTTAGTGTTAGCTGAACTTAACTGGAACTAGAATTGTGTATTTCAGAATTTCACTGTGCTGTGCATGATGTATGCTGTAAGTGCGCATAAATTGTATGACTGTCAGGTTTTGTATTACAGCAGTGTCTCTTTCTATCTGTTTTGTTATAAGAAGGTTTAAATTGTACACTTGGGCATGCATACATGTTGGCAAGTCTCTGCAGTGTAGTAATTCTGCAAAATTTTCATGTGGCATTTTGGAACTTGTAATACATTGTTAAACATCTGTAGCTGATTTGCAGTGTAATGCCATAAGCATTCTGTAATTCAGAACAACAGAAATAATATGACTTTCCTTTAAACTTTTTCCTATAAATTGGTAGACTTGGAAGAGTGTGTGAATGGGTTGTTTCACAGCCAAACTGAAAGCATGTTTGTGCAAACGTGTCCTGCATGAATTTCCATGTTAGAATTAAAATCAGTGGCTGTAAAACCTTGATGAGGATTCTATTACTTTTATTAACCCCGGGTTTCTTTTTTTTTTTTTCATCTGATCTGTTTTTTAAAGTTTAAAGCTTTATTTTAGTAATTGAAAAGAGATTCATTCTCTGTGCACAGAAAGGAAACATGCCGGAGTTGGCTTGAAACCAGTAATCTTATTTTTCTGTTGCATTCTTGCGTGTAGTTCACAGACATGCTTTTTTTTAAATGTTTAATCTACTAAATCTAAAACAATAAGAAAAAATTTGATGCAGCAATATTTCTTCAGATACCCCAGATTTTTAAAAAACGTTGTTTTAGAGCTTTGTATTTTGTATTTTAAACTTTTTTTTTAAAGCTCTTTTGCTCCAGCAAAATAAAAAGCCCAGCTGTACAAATGCAACACTGCTGTATGGAGACCTTCAGGGAACTTCAAACATCTGAATTAGCCTGCTACTGGGAAAATTAAGAATGCCAGCTGTTTTTGATTGTTTTTGTTGTTTGTTTGCTGTTCCTGGGGCTTTCTGACAAATCATTATTTTAACAATAGCAGGAACACTTCCTCATACCAAAACAATACTTTTTTTTTATACCACAGCAATTCCAATTTTTAAATTCTTTAAAGACCAACATGTTTATAGCTACATTTAAGGTTGTGGAATGTCCATGAGAAGGGCGCTTCTGTCCTGAAGACATTACTGTTGCAGAAAATTAGCTGACAACACACTGATGCCCAAGACTCCTTCCATGAATATCAAATAAATGTGTCCTTACAGAAAAGTTCACATCAATGATTACACATTTTCCTTTGTTAAATATCAGCAGGCTTTTAAAACTGTTTAAGTGTGAGCATCGACAGAACAAGCTCCCTGTGGTGGAAATGATAACATTAGAGAAGCGCATAGATATAAACCTGTGAGTTGAACTGCAGCCAAGACTTCTGTTATAAATAAACAAACACTACCTGACCAATCAGATTTCAGAATTCAGCAGTGCTGTCAAGTGATCAATTAATTGAGTGCTCAACCAAGATGAACTGTCATTCCTACTTTCCCAAATTCTTACTGTGTTACAGGGTTATTTTTAGGCCAGACTAATTTGCAGAGCTGCTCTGGCAAACAGATGTGGAGAGAGAAAATGCTTTTAGCATTACAACCCTGAGGTTTTGTTTTTGTTGTTGCAGCTAGGAAAGTAAAATCACTGCTCTGTGGTTGCATTTACAAGATATGTTGAACATGTCTGATTTTATAATGCAATAAATATTGCAGTTCCTTTTATGCAGAGGTCTTAGTCATATTATTAGTTTGGATTTGTTTTCAAATTTAATTTTGGTATAGCCAACCTAGATTAAAGGTTACTCATAATACTGCTGAGGACAAGACACAAAATTTAATGACAGAGCTTCCTTTTGCTGTGTGTCTGCACAAAGTTGTAACCATATACAAAAAGTCCAGCATGTCCCATATACACATACACAAAACATGTCCACTCAGCATATTGCAAAACAAGCAGTCTGCATTCTGTGGAAAAACATACTGGTAACACCATTGCTATCACACCATTATCTAAGGTGTGTTATCTTTTGAACATAAACCTTTCAAAGTATCGTCTGTTCATTGCTAAATTAGGCATATAAATCTAATCACTTGGGTCTCATTAGACAATAAATTAGACTAGTATTCATCCTGCTCTTTTAGCGAATTCTATGAGGCATATCTAGGTGTTTGGGTATATATATATATATATATATATATATATACACACACACACACACACACACTCACACTCACACAGGAATTCTTTCTTTATATATCCCAGCTTCTTAGAAAGTTGGGGTCAGAGTGCAAGGTCAGCCATGACATATGACAGGAGGGTTAAGGGCCGTGCTCAAGGGCCCAAAAGTGGCAGCTCTGCAGTGCTGGACCTTGAACCCCTGACCTTCTGACCAGTAATCCAGAGCCTTTAACCACTGAGCCACCACTGCCTCCCCTGTTTTTATTTTAAAACAACCAGCCGCCACTGATCCAAGGTAACATTCATACAAATTTCTCATCCATACTTATCCGATACCCATGACTGACTGCAAATTAATTTTGCAGGACTGTCAGTACAGCAGCACAAGAACATCATATTATACAGTACTTTTTCACCCATGAATCTAAATTCTTCTTCTTCGTCTTCTTCTCACTGTGTCTGCACAAGATAAACAATGAGTCCACTGACTCATTCTATCAGATGTTGGTAAGAGCTAAGTATCCCTCATCACTTACGAACTGTAACTGTAGCTCCTTTTTAGATCACTCTGTACGAAACGCTTGAGTTACAGTAAAATATAGAGCACCCCTTTTTAGAGGAGCTGCCAGTCTTTGTGATTAGCTGGCTCCTGTGTTCACTCCTCCTGACAGATCCACATATTGCAGTTTATCTGCTTCCTGTCAGGGACCAGAGGGTCACTCCAATAAGGAGGATGTAAGCAATCATAAGATCAGACAGTTAATCAGTAGAAATTCAGTCCAGTCAAAGACCTTGTTCTCCTTATGGATTTGAATAATATTAAATCAGTTACCACCGCCTTCTATAGTAACTTTAAGTAGTTTAATTTAACTCACTAATTAATTCATTATTTATTCTGTTTCTGGTGATTAATATGCTAGAAATGTATGGTTTTTTTTTGTTTTTTTTGTTTTTTTTAATTAATACATCTGCAATAGCAGTGGTAGAAGTTCCCCTTCAGAAAGTAGATATGTATGCAAAACTGGAACAAGTACGCCTACTCAGATGTCATCCAGGAAATAGCTGGAAACATTGTGGGGCTTCCAGATTTCAGAAATAACCTTCAGAGGAAAGTTTGGGTTTATTTTAAGGAAAAAGTGGTCCTCAAAGAGGGTATGGTTTGTGCATTTTCCAGTGTAAGATATTTTCACACTCTCAGCATTCACCCAATATGCTCGTTTCAAGTAATGTTTTCACTCAGCACATACTGCCATAAACAACTCCATAGCTTTTTAGATTACTTTGGTCCAAATACACAGAAAAATAAACTCTCTCCCAAAATGCAAATATTCTCTGTAAACACTGTTTACAGCTTTGCTTTATAGTAATTATTTTTCTAATTTTGAGTTATACAGCTTAGTCCAACATTTTATTTTTGTATTAAAAGGGTGTCTGGAAATTTATAAACATTTTTCTCTATTTTTCTTTATTTGTTTTGTTTGCATTATGTTACACCTAGTAAGAGGTGGTTCAGGTATTCAAGTGTGTCCTTTAAACACTACCCTTCAGTAACCCGCACTTCATCTTCACTGTGAAACATTACACCCGCAAATCAGCCTGAGACTGAAGGTCTACTATAATTTGCATAGCTAAATGGTGGTGTTTGTGCTTTATTCCACCATGTGTGCGTTTATTGATATTTCACTATGTCTGTGCTAAAACTGGGCTAGTTTATTTGCCTGAGGCTTTGCTGACAGTGCAGCAGGACATAGTGCATAATAATGCTGTGACCTGTATCAGGCAGCGTGCAGAATTCTGGGAGAGATAGTTTGTAGGATGTTACTCATATATCATGCACAGGTAGTATTTAAATATGATGTGCAGTTCCTTTACATAAAATGGCCTAAAGTTTGGAGTAAACCCTAACAAAGTGGAATTGATCCTTTGTATCAATGCATGCTAAAACCTGTTTTTCTGTTCAAGTTCTATAAATCCTGTTTTTCTCTGTTTCAAGTTCTATTTCCTCCATCTGCTCTCTGCTAAGAGTTTTACACACCACATATATATATATATATATATATATATATATATATATATATATATATAATATACACACACACACACACACACACACACACACACACACACACACACACACACACACACATATGTGCTTACTAGGTGATTTTTTTTAAATATATATTTCTTTAGGAAACTAAAGAAACAAGTGAGATGAAAGTATGCCATTACTTGTCTTGACATTTTAACTGTTTGTGATTGAGCATTGTAACATATAATGTTGTATGTCCTGTTATGGACATATTCTAAGGCGTCGTAAAGCAGATTCACACTGGGTGCATTGTCGAGCATTGCATAAAGTGTCAAGTCATGCACTTTTAGAAGCACGTCAGCGAAGCGTCAATTCCAGCTTCCATGCAACATTGCACTTTTTTTGTCTGTAAACTCCATGAAAACCACAAAACCACAGTTTTCATACGCTGTGTACTTTATTTCAAATAATCATCTACAAAGATGCCATGAATGTGCAAACTGTAGTTTAGGTGAAAACACCTAGGTGTTTACACACTCTAATTTTCCACTAACATGGGAAATCAAAATAAGCACAAATATACTGGTTGTTTTCTGACCCACTAAATCAAGTCACATATTTAGGTTAGCTGACAGATTGCTTTGGAGCAAATGAGGCATGGCAGGTCTTTGTCTGTTTTTTTTTTTTTTTTGGGGGGGGGGGGGGGGGGGGGGGGGGGCTTTATGTCCATTTTGTTGTATTGCTGCCCTCTTTGTCAGTTTGGTGAAAATGTCACCAATGTGCACTTACTATAGTGGAGTCTAGAACAGATTTCTTCATGTTCTCACATCACATTATACAATCTTTATAGTAATGCGAGTTACAAACTTTGGGACATTTATAAAAGATACTATTAAAGTAATGAGCAAAAGGTGCATGTGATTAGTAAACAAGAGTTCGTTTGGCTTGGATTGTGGTTGTTGGGAGATTTTGGTAGCTCTCAATTTAGGTATATTTCTTTAAGTATTAACATGAAATATTATCTCTCTCAAAGCGACACTAGCGTGACTTGTCTGATCTGAATTTGGGCTTGCAGTAAAACACAGTATGTCATTTCTGTATAGATCAGTATGTACACAAATACAGATTCTAGTAGTGGGAAAATTTGTTTATCTTCGGTAAGCACTTTATCCTGGTCAGGGTCACAGGGCATCCTGAGCTTATCCTGGGCAC
Source organism: Ictalurus punctatus (assembly GCF_001660625.3). Taxonomy (NCBI): domain Eukaryota; kingdom Metazoa; phylum Chordata; class Actinopteri; order Siluriformes; family Ictaluridae; genus Ictalurus; species Ictalurus punctatus. The sequence continues at coordinate 22,628,075 of NC_030421.2, forward strand.
AGGGTAGGAATACACCCTAGATGAGATTATAAAACCTCTCTCTCACTCACTCACTCACTCACTCACTCACACACACACACACACACACACTCACTCACTCACTCACTCACTCACTCACTCAGTCTCTCACTCACTCAGTCTCTCACTCACTCAGTCTCTCACTCACTCAGTCTCTCACACACACACACTTACATTTATGGGCAATTTAGAGCAGCCATTCTAACCAGCAGCATGTTTGAGGGAGGTGGTTGTAAAGAACCTTGAGGAAACCCACACTGACAAATTTTACAGTGGAGATTAGAAATCAAATTTAGAACGGCATGATAATAAGCACATTATTGCGACATCACCAAGCCATAATAATGCCCTGTGGTAATAATCTGAATTAAAACAAACAAGACAACCTGTGATGTGTAACAGTTAAATTAGAGCCTTTTTTTTTTATTTATTTTTTTAAGTTTACACCAATTTATCAGCACACCTACAGTGGTGCTTGAAAGTTTGTGAACCCTTTAGAATTTTCTATGTATCTGCATAAATATGACCTAAAACATCATCAGATTTTCACACAAGTGCTAAAAGTAGATCAAAAGAACCCAATTAAACAAATGGGACAAAAATATTGTACTTGGTCACTTATTTATTGAGGAAAATGATAGAATAATATCTGTGAGTTGCAAATGAATGTGAACCTTTTCTGTATCTGGTGTGACCCCCTTATGCAACTGAATGTTTCTGGTAACTGTTGGTCAGTCTGCACATCGGCTTGAAGGAATTTTAGTCCATTCCTCAGTACAGCAGCTTCAACTCTGGGATGTTGGTGGTTTTTCTTCACATGAACTGCTTGCTTCAGGTTCTTCCACAACATTTCTATTGGATTAAGGTCAGGACTTTGATTTGGCCAGTCCAAAACATTAACTTTATTCTTCTTTAACCATTCTTTGATAGAATGACTTGTGTGCTTAGGGTCGTTGTCTTGCTGCATGACCCACTTTCTCTCAGATCACGGACAGATGTCCTGACATTTTCCTTTAGAATTTGCTGGTATAATTCAGAATTCATTGTTTCACCAATGAAGGCAAGCTGTCCTGAACCAGATGCAGCAAAACAGACAAACCATGATACTACCACCACCATGTTTCACAGATGGGATAAGGTTCTTATGCTGGAATGTATTGTTTTCCTTTCTCCAAACTAAATACTCCTTATTTAAACCAAAATGGGCTATTTTGGTCTCATTCTTCCACAAAACTTTTTTCCAATAGTATTCTGGCTTGTACACATGGTATTTAGCAAATTACAGATGGGGCAAAGGGTTTTTTTGGAGAGTGGCTTTTTCCTTGCAACCCTGCCATGCACACCATTGTTTTTCCGTGTTCTCCTGATGGTGGACTCATGAACATTAACATTAGCCAAAGTGAGAGAGGCCTTTAGTTGTTCAGAAGTTACCCTTGGTTCGTTTGTAACTTTGCAGACTATTACACGTCTTGCTCTTGGAGTGACCTTTGTTGGCAACCACTCCTAGGGAGGGCAACAATGCCCTTGAATTTCCTCTATTTGTACACAATCTGTCTGACTGTAGATTGGTGGAGTCCAAACTCTTTAGAGATGGTTTTGTCATCTTTTCCACCCTGAGGAGCATCAACAGCTCTTTTTCTGAAATCCTCAGAAATCTCCTTTGTTTGTACCATGATACACTTCCACAAATGTGTTGTGAAGATCAGACCTGTTTTATGTTCTTTAAATAAACAGAGTGCTCACTCACACCTGATTGTCATCCCATTGACTGAAAACACCTAACTCTAATTTCACCTTCAAATTAACTGCTAACCCTAAAGGTTCACATACTTTCGCCACTCACAGGTATTAAATATTGGATCATTTTCCTCAATAAATAAATTACCAAATATGATATTTTTGCCTCATTTGTTTAATTGGGTTCTCTTTATCTACATTTAGCACTTGTGTGAAAATCTGATGATGTTTAAGGTCGTATTTGTCGCAGATGTACAGAAAGTTCTCAATTTTTTTTATTGAGATTGTAACCAAATGTAGGCTGATAAAAATGTTATTTACATGAGTTTGTTATTTACAAGGGTGGCTCTTAAAGAGACGGAGGTATTACACAGTTGGTGAAATGTTTGTACATATCGCCGTGTTGGTGTTGTATTGCAGCTGTACTGAGCTTCCCGAAGCTGCAGCTCTTGTTTTATGCATTTTTTTACATTCATGGTTAAAAACATGGAACATTTCCCTCAGCTTTACTCTCATCTGACTCTATGATATTAAAAAAAAAAAATTATATCCTCATCTGTAGCATTGGACCTGCTATTTATGTTCCAGGTCTAATCTGTGTAAATAATGATTGCCACTACTCTAATTTCTGCTGCCTCATGAAGCTTTAATGACGGCAGGCTTCTTTCACAAGCACACATCAATATACTCTCCAATTGTACTGTGTGCACAGTACAGAGTGTACACTTGTTGTGGACAAACAATGTTTTCCTGTTAGAGGAAATGTGTGTAAATGCTCCAGTTGTGTGCTGATCAGGAATGTGGCAGTGGTTTCTCTTCCACAAAGCATTTCTGAGTTTCATGAATGTAGCTCAAGTGGATTTGGTTCCTTTTGTCATGGCTAGTATAAAATGAAGAATTATTTTTTTTTTTTTTTTTTTTTTTTTTTTTTTTAATAAAAAAGTTCTTGTTTGTGCAAATGCATTGGCCTGCAAGGGTTGTAACCCTGAAACCCAATACTATTGCTTATTGTTACAGATTCTAATTTTTTTTTTACCATCCAACTACTGTCTTGGATTCCTGTCCTTGCCTGATTTAACAAGGCACCATTAGATTTGAGCATTGCGTTTCGTTATGTTTTAGTACTAATTTTAGTTATTGCTTGTTTGTGTCACTGGTCTTATCTTTGTGCCACTTTCTTCCTGTCTCTCTCGCTATAGGTCATGGTGATTGTCACTGTGGGGAGTGTAAATGTCAGGCTGGCTACATTGGAGACAACTGTAACTGCTCAATAGAAACAACTGGGTGTGTCTCAGAAGATGGCAGAATGTGTAGCGGACGGGGCAGCTGTGTGTGCGGCCGCTGCCAGTGCACTGAGCCGGGGGCATTTGGGGACTTGTGTGAGAAATGCCCCACCTGTGGTGATGCCTGTGCCGCAAAGAGGTACGTCATAAAACTGGTGTTCAGTCACATGTTCAAATTAATAATATTGGACACTTCTCTATGCATAACATTTGAAACTCTTCCATTCATTCGGCCATTCTTTGCCTTCCTCACATCGCCGTCATTTTGGATTTGGGCAATATGTATCCTCTTCCCTGCATTTTTAACTGTTCCAGACTTTTGAGTTTTGATTGAACTACATGACATTTTATATCCACTGCCTGATGTGTGCAGTGCAACAAGCATCTGTTTAGTGTTAAAATGACAAAAGAGTCATTTACATATGTGATAACTCATATTTTGTCTACGGCAAGAACAGAATTTCTGGACATCATTTTTCAGTCTTTTTGTACAGTTGCATTAAAAGGATTATGAACCCTTTGGAATTAGCAAGGTTTTTGGATTACTCATAAAATGTTGTCAGATGTCAGCAACCTCTGTGCTAACATCTTCTCTAAAAGTCAGTTGGATTCAGGTGTTTGAATTAAGAAAATTAGCTTGGAAGTAGGGATGTTACGATAACAAAAATCTAGTAGTCAGTACCAATACCACCAAAAGTACACGATACTCGATACCAAATTCGATACCACGGTGTGGTATAAAAAAAATAAATAAATTAAAAAAAAAAAAAAAAAAACTCTCCTGGAGGACATCCTCCTCTGGCTGATACTGGCAAAAAGAGAGAGAGGGGAATATTTTAGTTATCAAACACTCTCTGACAATGAGTGGAGGCTACAGTGCAGGTGCACTCCTAAACGCACACGCACACATGCACACACGCACACACAGACACATGCGGTGCACACACCCTTATACTCTGAATGCAAGCATTAGTTTAAATTCACTGATATGGTGGCAGGCCAAAAAGATTTATTAAAAGCATTAACATTTGAATAATTACTAGTGTCATTAGGCTACATTTAGCTGACAGGACACGGGCTGAGTGGCGATGTGTGGTGGCCCATTCGGAGGTAGTTTATAACACTGCAATGCATTAGGGTCATTAATAAATAACTGGCTATCGCTGACATTACATGGAGCATTACGTTAGCTGGTTTCCCGGCCACAATGCCGGCTGCTTCAAACAAACATAATATAGGACCGTCATTCAGGTGCTTCGTCAAATTCCAGGTGTTTCCTCGCTTTGTTTCAAATGAACGATAGCATCGGTTGCACACTGGCTTCGGAGCATTAATTATATGTTTGTTGTCATCCGCCTCGAATGCAAAGTATTTACATATTCCATACCACATTACCTCTCAACTAGTCGTGGTGGATCTAAACTTCTGTAGTTTTTTCCCGTGTGCTTGTAGTTGTTGTTGTTCTTCTTCACCACTTGTGGACCGACTAAAACACTTGCGCGTATTTGCTGCCCCCATCAGGTCCGGAAGAATTGCAACCTTGGTACCTTAATAACAATCGGTACCGATGCTAATGCAGAAAAACAAGTACCGTCCCGTTTTAAGAATGTTGGTATCGACTAGGTACCGAAGTATCGTTTCTCGTGACATCCCTAATTGGAAGTGTGGGTGGTACAAACACTTTAATTCCATTTAAATAAAGACACACAACATCTGGTTACTGACAGATCTGTTCTCAAGGACAATTGATTAGTGTGAACCATGCCTTGAAGCCATCAATTTTCACAGGACATTAGAAGATGCATTGTAGAGATGCACAAAGCTGGGAAAGGCTATAAAAACACTTCAAAAGACATGGGTGTTCATCAGTACATGATGAGACAAATTGTCTAAAAATGGAGGAAATTCAAGACTGTTGCTACTCTCCCAAGGAGTGGGTGTCTTGCAAAGATCACACAAAGAGCACAATGGGGAATCCATGAAGAGGTGAAAAATAATCCAAGGGTAATGGCAAAAGAGTGCAAAAATCTTTGTTCATGTGATCACAATCAGATTAACACAGAACAGGAATGGTTAATGGAAAGAGACCATGAAGGAAACAACTGTTGTCCAAAAATTTTTTTTTTAAATAAATAAAATTATTATTATTATTATTATTATTATTATTATTATTATTATTATTATTAGGGCGCAAGGCCCAGGGTTGATGGACAAAATGACAAATTGGCAAAAATGCACAATGCTATGTTTGAAGGAAAAAGGGCCAAACCTCATCCCAACTGTGAAGCATGGTTCATGGAGCATCATGGTTTGGAGCTGCTATGCTGCCTGAGGGCCTGGACACCTTGCAATCATTGAGGGAACAATGAATTCAGAACTGTATCAAGACATTTTTCAGGGCATGTCAGGGCAATAATCTATGATCTCAAGTTTAAGAGAAGTTGGGTGATTCAACCAGACAAATGACCCAAAGTGCACAAGTAAATCAACCAAGGAATGGAAAAAGTAGAACATTTCATGTTTTGGAATGGCCAAATCAGAGATCTGACATTAAACCTAATTGAGATGCTGTGTCATGACCTGAGGACCTGAGCTGAGCTGTTCAGCCCAAAAATATTGATGAAATGAAACAATTTCAGTTGTACTTCTGATTAGAAGGTCATGAGTTCAAATCCCAGCACCAGCAAGCGGTCACTGCTGGACACAAGCAAGGTTCTTAACCCTCAAATACCCAGAGATAAGTCGCTCTGGATAAGGGCATCTGCCAAATGCCATAAATGTAAATGTTGGGAGGAATGGTCCATAATTCCTCCTCTATGTTGTGCTAGTTTTATAAATGGCTACAGACAATATTTGATGGAGATTGCTGCTGCTAAAGGAGACTCTACAAGTTAATGAATTCAAGGGTTCACTTACCTTTCCCAGCCTGCTATATGAATGATTACTTAATGTGCTCAACAAAGACTTGAAAAGTACCACTGTTTGAGTGTTATTACATTAGTCAGATGGTGTTTGTCTATAATAGAGACATCAATGAAGATCAGACCACTTTTTATGAAAAACTCTGGTTACTTCATAGGGTTCACAAACTTTTTCTTGCAACTATATATTTTAACTGTTCTTCAAGGGGTGTCAATCATATTTACACATGTGCTTTTGAGAGAAAATAATGCTATAATATTTAAAAAAGGAAGCTGAGGAAAAGTAGTTTGAGTAAAAATTGTAATTATTGTATGTAAAGTTTATTTTATACCATCATTTTTGCTCATTGTCTTCAAAGTTGCTAATAATTCTGAAACGGACTATATAGCTGAAAATTTATTTTCATACATTATTATCTTAAGATTTACTGGAACCACTCAGTAGTTAGTGCTTAGTTTGTATAGTTTATTTTATGCCCAGCATGATTTCTAAACCTAACTGAAGGGTGCTTTGACTCCTCTTGATCACCACATGTTACCAAGAGCAATGTGTACACAGTTGTCATTCCTTAGATGACACTTGCTCCTTGAAGCTTCTTGAAGCTTTTCCTTCACTGGACCTTCTTTGGCCTGATGGGGTCTTTTGAGGGTGTCTTCCATATCTCCGGATGCACGTGCATAGATGGCCTGGATTATTCTTTTCAGACTTTTTTTTTTTTCTTTTTCTTTTTCTTTTTTTTCATGAACTGGTTTTAAAACCACACTCCTCATACCAGCTTTATAGCGAATGCCAGTTAGTGGATTATAATTAACGTTTTTCTCCAGGGAATGCATCGAGTGCACCCTCTTCAACACGGGGAAATTTGCAGACAACCACACCTGCCAGCGCATGTGCAAGGATGAGATCATTGTCACAGAGACTCTAAGTGAGTATATACACATGGAACAAAGTGTTGTTTCAGGACTCTCTGTGGTTTTACATACAGTAATAACGGTGTTTCAGGAAGTTTAATTATTCCCTCAAAACTTTAACCTTAAAAGACTACCCTGGACAGGATATCCGAATCTGAGAATGCAGCCGAACCCTTATTAACTCTGAGCACATTATGAAGTGAATGTGTGAAGCTCTTGGGACAACCTTTCAAGTGGTCAAATGTTGACATTTTCTCCTATATATAGTTGTACACCACAGATCACTACAGATGTCTATAGTTCTATACTACAGACTTGCTGAACTGAAATGTATTTAGCTTCTGCATGTATAGTAACCACAAGTAAAGTTATACCATTTTAAAATCTCATTACCCCCCAAAAGTGAAAAGGGAGAAAATTCCATTCCTTCCCAGACATTTTGACAGCTGGTATCTGATTACAAACTGAACTGCAATCACACAGGTCATAGCTCAAACTTCCCTTCCACCACACAAGATTTGATAACTGTACGGTTCATTCCTTACTAGGGAGTGACAATATGAAGATATAATATTGACATTGTGATAAATCACACTATACTTTTTTGTGATATCGCAGGTATGATGCGGAAGCTTTTTTTTTTTTTTTTTATAAACAATTACAAATGGTGATTGGAAGCAGCTGATTTGGTGTTCAAAATGTGTACTAAACCTTATAAATTGTACTTTTTATTATTTGTTATTAGAATTTATTTACCATTTTTAGTTTGTAGATATTGTATACATAAAAGCTAACCTGTAATTTGTGATGCACTATAAGACCACCATATATATGGTATATGGACACCTGACCATTGAACATCCTATTACAAAACCATGGCCATTAATATGGACTTGGTCCCCCCTTGCTGTGTTAACAGCCTGCACTCTTCAGAGAAAGCTTTTCATCAGATTTTAGACCGTGGCTGTGAGGATTTGTGCTTATTCAGCAATAAAGAGCACAAGAGGTTGGGCACTGATGTCTGGCAAGAAGGCCTGGCATGAAGTTCTCCCACACCACCCTTAGCAAAGCATCTCTTAATGGACCTCATTTTGTGAACAGGGGCATTGTCATGCTGGAACAGGTTTGGGGCCCCTTAGTTCCAGTGACTGGAAATATTAATGCTACAGCATAGAAAGACATTTTTAACAGTTGTGTGCTTACAACTTTGTGGCAATGATTTGGGGAAGAACCACATCTTTACTGAAATTTTTTCTCCAGCTATCAAAGTAGTAATGCTTTGAAGATATATGTCTGGTCATGTGTTCAGGGAAGACCCCAGCGTGGGAGCTAAAACTACTGCAGTGTCCAGAGCTCTCTTCACCACATGTCACTTTGAATTAACGCCAACCTGCTGTCAGAGCAGCAACACAGAAAACACAGCTGTACTGAACTCAGTACAGCATTTATCGACGCCTAGTCATACGATAATTAGAACAAGAACAGAAGGTTCTCTTATATAAGAGACCAACTCTTAGGATTTTTAATATTTAATTAGCTTCTTTTCGGTGTCATGAGAAATATGTGCAGTTGCAACAGATTCTGATGCACAATTCCAAAAGGTTCGTTTAAAAAGCCATTTATATGAACACTGTCTTCAGCAGTTCTCAGCCACTTTGCTCAAGCTTCGTAGTTGGCATTTCTATTCTCCCTGAACTGTTATGTGCCACCAGGTTACATTTTCTTTACAGTTTTAAGAACCATGGTGTGGAGTGTCCTTGTTGGTTCTGTTTATGGTATTATCTGGCAGCAAGCTAACACACATTAAAGCAGTAAGTGCTATCACTGAATAATCCCTGCTCAGATCCCTAGTATTAATTTTATTCCCTTATAATAAGCAGATACAGTCAGAGGTCAAATATCTGGTATATAGTATGTAATTGTAGTGATTTTTTATTTTATTTTTTAAAATAAATAATGTATCTGCAATGTTAAAGATTTAGATTCCTATTGATTGCGTGGGTGTCAAGAAGCAGGTCATTTCATCAGCTGCTTTATTGCAGGAAACATTTTATATGAGTTTAGGAATGTATTATTAAATGATGCTTCTAAGTATTTTTAAGCTATTCCATGCCTTCTAGGCCTTTCATCCTATAAGCATGCATCATGGACCTGCTGCTTCATTTCAGTTCTGTTTCACACTTCCCTTCACTAATGGACTCCACATGTACATTCCAGAAATGATTAGCACAGTGGAGAGGGGACATGACATAGTGACTCTCAGCCCTTAAGGCTTCAGAAATGTTCCAGAATGTTTAACTGTAGCGCATCAGGGCTTTGAGTATGGAATGCAAGCAGACATCCAGAAACGACTTCACTGGAAGGCTTTTAATATAATAGGTTTGGACGCACTGCATGTTTTTCCTCCTTTGTTTTGTTTGGCCAGCTGTTTTTATAGAAGGAAAGCTTTCTCTCACTTCTCCCATCATCATCCCCCCGCCCTCTCTCTCTCTGTTTCTGTGTCTGTGTGTGTGTGTGTGTGTGTGTGTGTGTGTGTGTGTGTGTGTGTGTGTGTGTGTGTGTGTGTGTGTGTGTGTGTGTCTCTCTCTCTCCCTCTCTCTCTCTCCCTCTCTCTCTCTCTCTCTCTCTCTCTCTCTCTCTCTCTCCCTCTCTCTGTGTATGTGTCTCTCTGTCTCTCTCTGACTCTCTCTGTCTCTCTCTCTCTCCCTCTCTCTCTCTCTCTCTCTCTGTGTGTCTGTGTGCCTCTCTCTCTCCCTCTCTTTGTCCCTCCCACCCCTCTTTTTCTGTCTCTTTCACAGATACAGATGACCCAAGCACTGTACTGTGTTTGTATAAGACTGAGAATGAATGTGTGATGAAGTTCACCTACTCTGAACATGCCAGTGGCCAGTCAATCCTCACTGCTCTGCGTGAGCCAGGTCAGTGTGCAGCCCCCACCTTATGTAAACCACATAACTAATTAACTGCATACTCTCCCACTGTTGTTATGACTCTGAGCAGGAGCAATAAAGGCAAGTGATAATGAAAAGATTGTTAATGCTTCAGTCTCTTTTTTTTTTTTTTGATCTCATTAAATAATTAATGTGTGAATTATTGATTAAATTACATATTACATTGTGTGTGTGTGCAGTGTGTGCTGCTCCCCCTGATGCTATGACTGTGCTGCTTGCGGTTGTGGGCAGTATCCTGCTAGTGGGCATTGTGCTGTTGGCCATGTGGAAGTTAGTAATCACTGTCCACGACCGGCGCGAGTTTGCCCGCTTCCAGAGCGCACGCTCGCGGGCACGATATGAGATGGTAAATACATTACTGTCTCTTCCTGTAGCACAAGAATGTCTGTGTTAGACTTTTTGTATAAGATTGCTAGAATTAAAACAATGAAGGTTTTTGTAATAATTCAGTATTTTACCTCCTTAACTTATTTCATTTATTAGCCATTTTAGTCATTTATTGCATGCACAGAAAGCTATAAATACCACCTATTATCTGAAATAAATGAAGATTGTAATCAAAGAATTCAAAATATTTTACAACATGTTCGATTCTGTTGAATGATATAGCCACAGTTGAAAGTCTGCAGTTTGTGAAGAATTTAGATGTAAACAGTTTAAACCTCAAGCGTTTAAGTCTACAAGGGTGAATTGGACAAAAACACTATGCTCTGATTGAAACCATAAGTCTTCTTGAATCCCTCCAGTGAGTTGGGAGGAACAAATAATGGTGATTGCTCTGCCCCTCAACCATGTGCATTTCAATGAACCCATCTGACCTAGTTTCTCCTCCATCTCATTCTATCTGTTCGTTCCTCTCTTCCTTTCAGGCCTCCAATCCCCTCTATAAACATCCAGTATCGACTCACTCGGTGGAGACGGCATTCCAGATGTACAGCAAGTCATATAACGGAGGACTTCACTGATCTCAGGCCTGCTGGTTGGGGTGGGGACACGGCAGGGCCGGTCCAGTTGACACAGTTTACAGTTTTGTGATGGGGAACAAAGGTGGCCCCTTCATAAAAGACTTTATGACAGCAAAGTGCCATTAGAGTCTGTTCTGTTTTTTTTGTGTGTGTGGTTCTTTTCATGAGGTCTAATAACTGAATCACAGCTGTACAATAAGCTGGACTGCTTATGCTCATTAGTTTTCTCTGATAGAAGACGTACTTGGAACAAATGAAGATCTTTTGCTACAAGAGTGATGGACTTCCAAATGAATGGATTCCTTGAGTGAAATTGCCAATTCTGCAGCTCTAACCACAATTCCTCCACATTGAGGATGCCATGTGCATTACATTTTACAGAGAAATGAGATGGTGATGCCTTAAATAGTACAACTGTATAGACAAGCATCCTATATTTTAACCATATTTGGAACTAACAGAGCAATAACTTTCTTACATTTAGTTTTGCACATTGTATGGGTTTATAAAATGGGGGGGGGGGGGGGTATTAAATGACACTCTCACTAGTTGTTTCATACTTGCACATTTTTTTCATTTATAGTCCTCCAAGTGTTCTGAATGAATTGAAGATTGAATCAAGTCCACTTAAGGCTGGTGGTTAACACAGCTTACAGTTTTGTGATGATATCTCAGTCCAGCTTACACACCCATCTCAGTGGAATTTGAGTTGGAGAGGGAATAGACTAAAGGATCAATTCGGATATGTAAACTTGACCCCTAGGTTTTGTATCCTAAATAGTGCGTTAGGCCAATTTAGGTCAGTCATTTACTGTAATAATAAAATGCCAGATGTCCGAGTAAGTAAGATTTTAATTTGCACTGCAGTGACAGTAACATCCACTTGTTTCTCCGTGACTCAAACAGATTATCTCATGTTTGTGCTCAGCTGAACCCGGTATGAGTTGAAGGGGAAAAAATGGGTAAATAAAGTATGAGATTATGTCTAAAAAGGCAGCAGTGACTTGGCACTTCAGAGGGAGGGTAGGCCTGAGGGGCTAATGACTGCTCAGACTTTTATGCCTGGACTTTTACAGTAAATAGTAGGAAATGAAGTAGGGTGTGTGACAGTAAATTAAGTAGCAATTTTCCCATAGTTGATTGTGTATGGGTGATGTTGGTGAACTGTAAAAGACTGCAGTTAAGAAACCTACGGTGATAGTTCATTCATATTCTTTTTAGCTTTCATTAATAGCAGCAGCATAATCGGTTAGGCTCAAATAAATTGAACTCAATTTATGCCCTGCATTTGTTTACACAGGAGGCAGGGGAACATGTTCATTTCAAATATAATTTTCCAATAAATGTGTAAATTAACCCATGTAAGGAATAAAACACCACAAGAAATGATCAATGACAGGATGGCTATCATACCAAAGTTGTCTATTTTCCAATTTAACAATTTTTATCTAAAAAAAAAAAAAAAGTCATACATTTTATGGTTACAGTTAATGTTGTGGAAAATATTTGTTCCTGTTATCACTTCCAAATGTAACAGCTATAAACAGATGTTCCCTGACTAGCCTCTTTTTTTTTTGTTGCCCTTGAAGTTAAGAAGATAACAGAAATGCAGCTCATCGTGTTACCTAGAAACTGCAACCCTTCGGTCAAGAAGACTTTCCTATGTTGGAAATATTTTACACACATTACTTAAATCGGTCTATGTGGCGCGTCGTCGTTACAAGTCCCTGTGAATTATTTCTTGCTACAATCCAATTCGATTTGAGGATACATCAGCGGTGTGGTGTAAATATGCTCATTTGGCCTTATATCAGGTACACATACCATTTAAGTCACTTCATATATAGAAGTTACTGATGTAACTTGATTATGACCGCTGTAGACTATTGGAAATGGGTTTGTTTATTGTTTATCGCCTACATCTTCCTGTCATTTCATTTCATTTCATTTCTTATTTCCAGTGGTTAGGTACGTCAGTAGTAATGGACAGAACAATGATGTCTGTTAGCATTGCTAGTTGTTAACACGGCAGAAATAAAATGAGGGTAACTTAAGCAGGAAAACTACATGCCTACACTTTTTGTTTTGTTTTTAGATCAAAAACATCCAGGCTGTTCAGTAATCTTAACAGCATAAGAGTCATTTATTGTTTTTAACCGTGGGAAGGCAATGACTCCAAAATGTTCACCAAATGTGTGTGTGTTTGTGTGTGGTGAGAACAAATGAAAGGAAAACATCCATTTTACATGCACTCACTCACTGACTCATTTCAGAAACACTGGGAGTTTGTTTTCTTTTTAATATTTAGCCTTCCCTGCTCTTAAACATGACACAAAAAAAGAAAAATGCAGAAAGTGTCATGTTACTATGTAAGCATGTATGTTCTTAGTTATTGTGCAGGGTCACATGGGCTCATACGCAGCAGTTTACATTTACATGGTAAATGTAATTCTTTAGTTATATGTCACAGCACATGACCATGAGTGCCATGAGGGGTCATAAGTGTAAGTCTAGTGACTATAGATAGAATTATAAACACAGAGTTCCACTGGGCTCTACCCTGTGTTTGTTTCAGCCCTGTAGTTAACTCTGAAGTGCTGGCGTAGTCTAGAGTGTAAAGATAGCATCCACTGCCAGATCACTCAGACAGGAGCGACGTCACTGGCTGACAGGGAGGACCTTTTTCCAGACAGAGAGAATGAAAGTCGCTAAGTGTTAGTGGTTAACTAAAAGGGATAAACTGTGGAATAGGCCCAGGGCCATCCCCGTGAGGCAAAATAGTACTGTGACTGGAGTAAAGTTTAGGAAGGAAGGGTACCTACCTGTTTTTTTGTGTTTCTTTGTTTGGTGGTGGTTGTTGTAGTTGTTATTGTTTTATACATTTCAAACTTTCTCATTCTATTGACAGATCATTTTGCTTCTTTCTATATATTAAGGGGGGTAGGTATAAAAAAATACTATTTCAAGCTTCAAATTACTAAAAATGTTTAGACATACTTTTGGTCATATAGTGTACAGTATGTGGGCACCTGAGCATCACACTCGTGTCTTTTTTTTTCTTTCTCCAAACTGTTTCCACAAAGTTGGAAGCACACAATTACCTAGATTGCCTCTGTATGTTAAAGATTTAAGATTTCCCTTCACTGGAACTAAGGGGTCCAAACGTTTTTTAGCATGGCAGTGCCCCTGTGCACAAAGTGTGGTCCAAGAAGACATGATTTGAAATGGTTGGAATGGAAAAACTCAAGTGGCCTGCAAAGAGCCCTTACCTCAACCCCATTGAGCACCTTTGGCTTGAGCTGGAATGCTGAATGCACATCAGCCCTCCTCGGCTGACATCAGTGCCTGACCTCACTAATGTTCTTGTAGTTGAATAAGCCCAAATTCCCACAGCCATGCTCCAAACTCTAGTGAGAAGCCTTCCCAGAAGAATGGAAGTTATTATAACAGCAAAGGAGGACTAAATCTGGAATGGGATGTTCAGTTGCTTCTGTCAGACATTCTCAATTATGTATTTCTCTGAAAAGCAGACTAATCTGAAACAGGCCAATCTTCATGCTCACTATTATTTATTGAAATAACCAGTGCTCTTTTCTCTTTATAAACAGACCATGTTCTGATAATAAATCTCACTTAATAATAATAAATGTAGAGCATTATTTTTAAAGCTACATTTGGAATAATCTATAATTACTGGAATAAAATATAATTAAACATTTCCTCTTTGCACAATTTGCAAATGAGATGGTAGTCATTCTTTTAATGTAAATAAACTGGTTTAATAAAGTGCTTTCTGTAAACTTCAATTGCCAAAGCAGGCAATGTGAATATCATACAATGCTGCCATATTTTACTAAAAAGAATTACATTAATTTTGCCAAAACAAAATCTAAACAACGTATACTGAAATATTTCACGAGTATTTTTGTGTGAATCATGAATATAGTGATTGATGATGAGTAAAAGACATTTTCAGAGCTTAAAGTCAAATAAACCGTATATTGTGATTTAGGTGATTTTCTTTTTAATTTTAAATCTACCTGGTATAATTATCCTGGGCAAAAAGCGATGACCTAGAATCCATTTTTGTTCTATTACAAAAACACTTAGCTAAATGGTATTTACAGTAGGAGCTGAGATTTTCATCAGAAGTGTATGCCAATCTTCATATAAAGACCAGAAATAGTTTCAAACCCCCCTTTTTTAACTACAGTAGAAGGCGGGTAGCTGAATGATGCCACTTGCTGGATAAACATAAAGTAAACATGTATGAAGTAATTTATTGTGAGGTTCTGCCACCTTCTGGACAAAGAGTAATAGTAAAAAATTTTTTAAAAAATTCAAATGGATCAAAGTAAATAATTAAAATAGCTAATAAACAGTAACTCTTATGGAGATCTTATAGATAACTCAGATGTTTTTTTCTGAATACAAGTCCACATCCTGAATTTTACAACTATGTGATAACCACTTTAGTAACTATTTTATCCTGGTGGTTCTAAAGGCTGGGAACACTGGACATGAAATTTAACCTGAAACACACACAAGCACACACACACACAGAGAGAGAGAGAGAGAGAGAGAGAGACAGACAGACAGACAGACAGACGAATTTATATGTTTGTATTTTAAAGTTAATGTTTGCCAGACACTACTGGAACTTCAAATGGGATCGGGTTCTATGGTCAGATGAAACCAAAATAGAGCTTTTTGGCAATAAAGACCTTGAGGTGGTTTTGGCACACACAGAGAGGTAGCCATATGGAAAAGTACCTCATGCCCACGGTTAAATATGGTGGTGTCTCTTTGTTTTGGGGCTCTTTTTCTGCCAGAGGACCTGGACATTTTGTTAGGATACATGGCTTCATGGACTCTATCAAATATCAATTGGTATTCAATGAAAACCTGACTGCATCTGCCAGAAAGCTTAAAATGGGCCATGGTTGGATCTTCCAGTGGGACAATGATCCAAACCATACATCAAAATCAACACAAAAATGGTTTACTGACCACAAAATCAAGGTCCTGCCATGGCCATCCCAGACCCGTGATTTGAAACCCATAGAAATCCTGTGCGGTGAACTGGAGATAAGAATCTACCAGCATGGACCTCATAATGTGAAGGATCTGGGGAGATTCTGTATGGAGGAATGATCTCAGATCCCTTGCCATGTATTCTCCAACCTCATCAGGCATTATAGGAGAAGACTCAGGGCTGTTATCTTGCCAAAGGGAGGTAGCACAAAGTATTGACTAAAAGGATGCCAATAATTGTTGCACACACCTATATTTAACAAAGATTTTATATATATATATATATATATATATATATATATATATATATATATATATATATAAACCTGTGTTTTGTTTGCAATTGTTTGATATCCATGAGAGCAGAATATTTTTGCAAATTATTTTTAACAAAAGAACAAAAGGTTAAACAATAAAGTTTTTTTTTTTTTTTTTTTTTTGCTTATATTTACCAAGGGTGCCAATATTAGTGGACGGCACTGTAACTGGGAACCTCAAAGATCCTGGTTCACAACAGCAGGACGGTCATGGGTGAACACACACACACACACACACAGATGCACTTCCAGTTTAAGATACTTATAACAGGATGTTAAGTTGTGCAAGCCGGCCATCAGATAACATTACAAAAACAGTAATGAACAAAGAGTTCTTATGACTCTGCACCCAAGCAAACTTAAACAGGCACGACCGAGTGTTTCACTGCACCTTGAGACAAAATACAGTATGTTTAATATTTTCATCTTTTAGCAAGTTTACCTCAACAATTATGACAATCATTTTAATAATTGCACTTTTGGCTACACTTGACTGTTTTCACTGTTTAATGTGTTATATTAAAAATGAAAAATGATCTTAGCCAGGATTACCCTGTCATTTTATCCATTTAGTCATTTTTGACTATATAAATATTATCACAAGATCAAGAGGATTAACTTTCTCTACAGCTTCCCAAGAATATCTTTCCCAAAGAAAATCTTACTCAATCTGTCTTCTACAAACTCCAGCAGAGACAATATTCCATGCCAATACATATGAGCAATGTTTTACTGTAAGACAACCCCTAAACCCAGATGGGTCATATCATGAGTCATGAGGCCTTGTGCAATATAAAATTGTTTACTTAGGACAGTATTATGGAAACAAACAATAAAATATACTGAATGAAGTGCCTCTTATATAAAATGATCATCTGCTGTTATATCATGCTTTTTAAAGCTTTCTTGAAATATAAATCCCAGACCCAGTGTAATTTTCTACTTTATGTACAAAATTACCCACACACCTGCTCTTTTCTTTCTAAATTAATAATGTGTTTAATAATTTAGTATTAATTTAATAATGAATAATCTCTTTTGGCTGCAACTGCCTCTACATTTCTGGGAAGGGTTTTCACAAAATATTGGAACATGCAGGAACTTAATATGAAGGGAGTGATTATTGTCATCCCATCTATATACATATACAATGATATATTATGACTCCATGACCATGGAGCAATATACAACACATGAAATAGACATACAGTTTCAATAGATGGAACAGTAAAGTGCAGTGCAGTATGTGTATATACAGGAAGTATTGAACCCTGTAGCATTAAGCCATGACATAAAGACACAGTCTTTGCATTGAGGCTGACTGAAAAGTGTGATTTAAAAACTCAGGGCCAGTTGTAGCCATTGGGGGCCTAAAGCAAGATTTGAAAGGTGGAATTCTCCAACACACTGGCAATATTGCCTCAGCATTCTCCTCAGCTGGGGTTAATGGAAGAATTAATATTTGTGGTATCTCTGCAGGATAATTGTTTTTTAGTTAGAGTTTGCATGTTCTCCCCGTGCTTCAGGGTTTCCTCTGGGTACTCAAGCTTCCTCCCCCAGTCCAAATACATGCTCTGTAGGCTGATTGGCATCTCCAAATTGTCTGTTGTCTGTGAAATTCCCCGGCTTGTTCCCCGAGTTCCCTGGGATAGGCCCCAGGCTACACAAGACCCTGTGTAAGATAAGCGGTACAGAAAATAGATGGATGGATGGATTTCCCCAGTGTATCTGAGTGTGAAACAAAGGAAAATGCAGGCTAACCCCTATTTTACAATTTATCTACTGAAAATAAAATTACTGCATCCTGCAACAAGAAACAGTCCAAAAGCAGAAAAATAAAATCAATAAAATATAAAATAAAATACATAAAACAAAAATAAAATCAGCAGAAAATAACTTTAGTGTGTATCTATAGGATTCATGAACTCTGTGCTGTTATCACCACACACCCAGCATAATCACATTACTATTTATTCATTAAAGCTTTATTTTTATACAGACGTATAACTTAATACGTTTATAAATATCTCCAGTGATTAGAGTTTTAATAAGAGAATGAATCCCAACATTCAGGTGCTTTCTCTCGCCATTCACGTGACCTACCAGTTGAATGACGTGCGCATAGAACTTTTACCGACCAATCAGACTGCCCGTCTTGCGAGACATCTATCAGACATAGCCTACTCTTAATTATTATTTTTTTTCGATAATTTCTGTTTTGAAGCAGTAACCGTGCCCGTAGCCCATTGTGTGTAGCCTTTTTTTTCTTTGCGCAGTAGGGCAGACTCCGCCCTCCGCACCCCGCCCCCTCCCACCCCCACAGGCGCGCGCACTATTCCAGCTGTTATTAAAGATAAGCGCAGATGTTCTGTTCATTCTCGTCAGTGTGGCGCTAGTGTTGCTCCCAGGATGCTGTACACGCACACTGTATCCGCTCTGCTCGCCTTATCGTGCGTCCTGACGGAGACTGAGGCCTGGGGATACAAGAATGGAGTTCTTCACAACTCCATTTGGCTTGGTAAAGTTGGTTTTTACAATTAAACGTTGGTTTGTATTTGCAATAACGGTGATTACTGTTGACTACTTATAAAAGTAACCTAAATATTAGGTGGCTTGCCGGGGGCCATATTTTGCTGTGTTGGTGGGGACCAAATGCCCGCTCAAGGATAGGAATATCAAACAGGTTTAATCTAGTTGGAAACATTTGGCTGGTCTCCATAAAGAAAGCTGTTTTATTTTCTTACAGAACTGCAGCTGTTTCTTTCTCTTTTTTTTTCTTTCTTTTTTTTAAGATTTCCTTTTAACTAGATTTATTTGTAGGCATAGCATTAATTAGCTGCATTAATAATTATAAATGTAAGGTCCTCACAACAATAGTAAATAAGTGTGTGTGTGTGTGTGTGTGTGTGTGTGTGTGTGTGTTGGCCACTCACTAACACATTAATAATTGTCAATGTAAGGTCCTCAAGATAATAGTAAGACAAGAAGAAAAGGATATACAAGATAAATGTGTGTGTTTGGTGTGTGTGTGTGTGTGTGTGTGTGTGTGTGTTTGGTGTTTGTGTTGGCCACTGTCTCACACTACGAGACAGGCATTTACGACCGTCTCACTGCTAAGAGTCCATCCTTCATCTGAAGGAGTCTTGTAAACTAGGGGAAATTACTTCACTGTCTTACGCAGTCGCAATGCTACATTCAAACCACATTGTGGTAACTACCTCACAACAACAGAGTCATTCATCATTTGTGACTCAGTATGTGAAAACAAACTTTAATGTATTGCCAGTTTCTGAAATCTGTGTGAACATAATTTTTAATTTACCACCATGTCTCTAAAGCTTGTGTGGTTTTACTTGAGACTTCTAACCCTAGAGAAGTATAATAGAGGACCTTAATTTGGAAGATCGCTGGTACATTTGAAGGTACATTGTACATTGTTTATAGCCTAAGGAATAAAACTATAACTGTAAAGTGGAGTTCAAATAAAAAGAGTCACTGCCACTTGTAGCCATTTAATATCATGCCAGTTAATTGCACAGCACATCTGGAAAACATATGCAAGCTGTTTACCACTAAACATCATTGCATTTTCCTGAATTCTCATCTTTTGGATAGTGAGGCTTTATTACCCCATGCACTTTTCTGTTCAGAGGCATCTTGATGAAAGAAAGCAGCTTGTGAAACTTTTTGGCGAGTAGGCTGCAGCTTCTCTGGGGTCATGCTCTAGGGTCATCCAAAAGGCGTGGAAAGATTCATAGATGCCAACTTGAACATTTGCCTCAAGTCTTTTAGTTAACATGTTTAAAAAAAAATAAAAAATCAGCTCATTCTTTAACCTTTCAAACTGTGTTCCCTATTGCCTGAGTTTCACTTCTCTCAAAGATGATGCCAACCCTCTAGACTTTTATTTTCTGTTCTAGGTGCTGTCCTGTCAGCCAGATAGTTTAAAGAACAACTAAAGCCTACTAACATCTTTGGACACTAAACAGATCCACATCCACTTGTGGGTCATCCCACTAATGCTGATAACAGCAGTAACTAATGTGTTTTTTTTCCTTCTTTTCTCTCTGCAGAACAAGCAGCAGGAGTGTACCACCGGGAATCTCGCAAAGGGAGATACCAGCTGACATATAAGGAGGCCAAAGCTGTGTGCAAGTTTGAGGGGGGTTCACTAGCAACTTATGATCAACTAGAAGCTGCCAGACAAATAGGTCCCTATTGCCAATTTGTTTGTTTTTTTTAAATCTGATTTAAAAAGGTGGGACTTATATTTAAAATATAAGAACCAGATAGCAGATTAGAGAAAGCATTAAACTGTATTCTGCAGCTATCCAAAATTAAGACTAACTAGTAATTCATTACCATTAATCAAAGAGACTTTTTTTCCTGTAAGCTCTCTTCACATTTTGTAAGTTGTGAAAATGAGTCAAATGAATTAAGTCTGTGCTATGTTAACTAACCAGATCATAACCTAATTCATCTCAATTTGATTCTAAGCACTCCATCTGATAGGTCTGTTAGGATGATTATTTTTGACATGCTTGGGGGTCTGCAGTTCCTCACTTTGCTGTGCTTTAATTGTGCCAAAATGCCGATTGTAGAGCGGATTTCCTCCAATTACTATTTCCCATGGGGACCAGATTATTTACTAGGTAATTCTTTAGTGTTTTGGGGAACTGTTCCTTTACCAGCTGAACAAGATTCATCTTATGATTTGATTACTTGGAAGTTAGAAGAGGAATGAGATAATTTACTAGAACATTATCAGTGTAGTCTGTGAATAAGAATGTTTTATGGCAGAAATAATCTTGTCATTCCTAGACTCCAGCAGAGTTGTAAAGCATGTGAAATATATATATATATATATATATATATATATATATATATATATATATATATATATATATATATAGGTATTACTAGAGCCCTGTATTCTGGAGTTTTCAGGAAAACACGTGGCAGCTATAGGTCCACGTAGTACATAAAAATTAGTTTAAAGGTGCAGTTTGTAAAGTGTTTCAACACCCATAAAAATAAAATTTTCCACACATGTTAGAATGACTGTAACTCACAATATTTGATTGCTATGATTTTGGTTGGTTTCTTTGTTTTGCTATACTGTAAACATTTTACTGGCCTGGAAAGTAGCTGTATTATCTCTAGTCCCAGCTGGAATAGAGCTGTAGAGCTCTGCCCCATTTCCTTAAAAGGCACTTCATAAGGCATATGTATTATACATATGTATTTTTTTACTATTATTATATATTATTATTATGGCAATAAGAGGTCTGAATAAAATATTTCTCTGTTTTCCAAAGGTTTTCATGTGTGTGCAGCTGGATGGTTTGATAAAGGCCGTGTCGGGTATCCCATCGTGAAATCTGGAACCAACTGTGGATATGGAAAGGTTGGAATTATCGATTACGGTTATCGGCTAAACAAAAGCGAGAAGTGGGATGTCTACTGCTACAACCCTAATTGTGAGTAATACTAAAAGAACCAATAGACAAGTCGTAGTGCAGTAATTCTGGGAAGGATGCTAATTACTCATTTTGAGGCAAAGTGCAATCCTACAGTTTCTTGTTAGAAACTTGTGTCCTTCTAAATAGTGAATGGTGTAACCACTGACAAGAGTCACCCTTTTTCTGGGTGGCAAGCTCTATATTTTATATCCAGAACAGCAGTCATTGGTCTCTGTGGAGCCAAATATCAAGTTGTGTGTCAGCCAACAATGAGAACATGTGGGTATGTCATCTGCACTGAGACTCATATGTCTGAGAGTAAGAACCAAGGAAAACATAAAAACTATTTAATTATACCATGACTGAGCAGTTGTGTGACATTCACTGCTACAGATGATTCACCTAACTCAAGTTCAAAGCAGCTGTAACACACAAATCTGCACAAAAGCGTCCATACATGTATACCTTTAAGACAATCTTACAGTACAAATGACCAAAGTCATTTGTACTGATTGCATGACACAATAATGTCATAAACATACTGGGGCAAAGGTTATCAAAGTTTTGGTGGGGTAGAATTCTGATGGTCACTTAAATTTTACCTTCTTCAGAGCAAGTGCAAGAGAATTTGAAAGGCATTCTTTGTGTCTGCAGTGTCCTTGAACAAAACAGACTTTACTTATTTGACCTTAGTTAGCCTGTAGTAGGCATAGTGGTTTCTTCGTGTTCTCCCTGTGTATTTGTGGGTTTCCTCCAATCTCCCAAGAACATGCTAGTAGGTGGACTCTTGATTGCCCCTAGCTGTGTGAATGTGTTTATGCACAGTACCCTAAGATTGACTGACATCCCATCCACGGTGTATTCTCACCTCATGCCCAGTTCCCTGAATCCACCAAAACCCTGATCAGAATAAAGCGGACACTGAAGATGAATAAATGAATAGCCAACAATAGAATTTAAAACTGAGTCTTCAAAGTTGAAGTATATATTTTGTAACTCTATGAAGTATAGAATTTTGTAACTCTGAGAAAATCAGACTAAATCATGCCTCAAAACATGCCTCACATTCATATCTGGTACATACTGTAAATAACAGTGCATACCTTCTTACTTGTACAGTATGTGTGTGTTTGAGGGAATGGTCCTTGTTGTAGGTTTGACACAGTTGTTGACTCAGTTTTACATCAGTTTGTTTAGGGTCAATGGGCGCACAGTGGCGTAGTGGTGAGCACATTCACCTCACGCCTTCAGGGTTGGGGGTTTGATTCCCACCGTGGCCCTGTGCGTGCAGAGTTTGCATGTTCTTCTCCGGGTACTCTGGTTTCCTCCCCCAGTCCAAAGACATGCATGGTAGGCTGATTGGCATGTCCAAAGTGTCTGTAGTGTGTGAATGTGTATGTGATTGTCTCCTGTGATGATTTGGCACCATGTCCAGGGTGAACCCCGCCTTGTGCCTGAGGCTCCCTGGGATATGCTCCAGGTTCCCCCGTGACCCTGAAAAGGATAAGCAGTATAGAAGATGGATAGATGTTTAGGGTCACAGCAGATAATGAATACGTTTACATGCACATGAAATTCCGTTTAAGGTTGCAGCCATATTCCAAATACCATGTTTATATATGTACAGGCATTGGAATATTCCTGTATACATGGTTGTTGTAAGTATGCCTGAGTTGCCATTCTTAAATACCTAGCCTACAGCTAAGCATCTGTTAGCACCCACAATTCGTTGCAGTCTGAGCATGCACATACAGTATTGTGCAAAAGTTTTAGGCACATACAAAGAAATGCTGTAGCACAAAGATGCCTTCAAAATAATGAAATTAAATGTTTCTACATTTTAAAAAAATACATTAAAGAGCTGTAAACAGTAGTGTATGAAACAAAGTCAATATATGGTGTGACAAAAAAATAAAAATAAAAATTGTAGTCTCCAGTACAATTTGTGCAGTTTTATAAGGAAATGAGCTGTAAGTTTTATTGAACATCTTGCAGAACCAACCACGGTTCTTCTGGAGACTTTGACTGTTGCACTTGCTTCTTATTTTTGCAGCAAAACCCAGCAGCCCTCATTGTGTTTTTTAGTCTGAAAAGTGGTCTCTTACTTAATATGCTACTTTCTTTAGTGACACACAAACATTTTTCTGTAGCATTAAATTTTGTGCTGGAAAACAAATGTTTGGGAATCTAAAATGTTTTTTGTACTATGTTGATAATGTAGAAGTCATACAATAAAAAATATATAACAAAGTCTGTACTAAAAAAATAGAGTCCCTAAAACCTTTGCACAGTACTTTACATCTCCTTTCAGTGAATTTTCTGAATAAGTTGTTTACATGCAGCAAATTTCTGATTAAATCAGGCATATTCCAGGAGTGGGAGTCAGAATTTGGGGAATCAGAATATTGTTTTAATCTGAATCAGGCAATCGGATTGCGGTGTTTACATGACACAGTCAGTACTAATTAGAACAGGGGTGTCCAATCTTATCCGGAAAGGGCCAGTGTGGGTGCAGGTTTTCATTCCAACCAAGCAAAAGCCACACCTGATTCCACCTGTTTAATCAGTTGATCTTGGATTTCAATAGACTCAGGTGTGGCTTCTGCTTGGTTGGAATGAAAACCTGCACCCACACCGGCCCTTTCCGGATAAGATTGGACACCCCTGAATTAGAATATTGCCAAATTTCGATTAATATTGGAATGTTGATGGGGATGCAAACATAGTCAATGACACAAAGGACTGACAGTCTGTAAAGTCAGTACGTCTAGTAGGAGTGTGACTATTTATTCCTTTCTAAACATGTGGAATTCATATCCATCAGTCTCATGTCCTAGAGCAGATTTGCATTTTGGGGCATTCAACTTAAAATAGAAAAGTGACTATCTTTAAAAAATGAGTTAATGAACTTTTTACAGCAAAAGAGTGTGGAGGTGTGCATACAGAACAGGAGAAGATTCTACAGTCACCAGGCTTTCCAGATGAGTATCCTGATGAGCAGATCTGCTACTGGCACATTCGTGTGCGCTATGGCCAGAGGATTCACCTGCAGTTCCTTGATTTCGATGTTGAGGATGATGTAGGCTGCATCAGTGATTATCTGGAGATCTATGACAGTTATGATGATATCTCAGGTTTTGCTGGAAGGTATGAAGGTGTTTATTTACAAGTTTATCTTGTACACATTATTCTACACAGCCTGACCTGTGTGTTCTTTATAGGTACTGTGGAGATGAACTACCTGAAGATTTTCTTAGTACAGGTACGTGTTTTACCACATTATCATATTTATTGTATTTCACCTTCCTCAGAATTATTGTTCTCTCTTGTGTTTAATAAATGTATGTAAGGCTTAAACTTAATCTATTTGTAGTTTTATTTTATGTTAAAGGATTTTACCTATGTTCCTGGCAAAATGTTAACTTTAGATGATGTAGCAGCAAGTCATACATCTAGTGTGTCAGGTATGTTTTTCTGTCCCTAATCTTGTCTGCATCTTGCCTTTTCTCCAGGTAACGTTATGACACTAAAGTTCCTTGCGGATTCATCTGTGTCTGCTGGAGGTTTCAGGATACAGTACACTGCTATTGATTCATCTCTGCCCGCCGACAGTGACACAAGCACTAACACTTGACCACTCCTTAAATAGATGTTGTTTTGTAAGTGAATTGTTTAGTTTTATGTTTACACAACTGTAATCCACCATTTAAAGAAATCTATAGGACGTTAAACTGCTTTTGTACTTCACCTGTACTTTCATTTGTTATATCTTTTTTGCTTTTTGTAAAAAGTAAAATAATAATAGGTTATATGAATAAAATGATTGCAGGCATTTAACAGAGAATTAGCTGTTGGCCACAAACACTTGCACCATTGCTCTTGTTTCTAAAGTCCTGATTCAGATGTCCTGATGCTGGACAAGCTCATCATGTATTTAAAAATACCATTATATGTTTCTAAAATGGATTGACCTTATGCATTTAACATTTTTTGTTAAAGAGCTTTGTACTGAATTGGACTGCATTAAATTGAAATATATGATTAACAGCATTTTGTGAACATGTTTATGTAAATGAAACAGTCAGGGTAAGTTTTCTGTATGTAAGTAATTAAAAAAGTGCTGCACATAGTTAAGCGCATAGAAATCATAGTTAAGAGCTTTCCATCTCTTTCGTTCTCCATACCGCTTAAACTACACAGGCAAAAAAAAAAAAAAAAAAAAGAAAAAGCAGGGAGCATATCCCAGGGAACTTGGCGCACAAGGTGGGGGACACCCTGGATGTCAACCCATCACAGGGCACAATCGCACACACATTCACACACCACAGTCACACCAACAGTGATCTGGGCTGGATTATCCAATGGGCATTATGGGCACGGGCCCCTGTGCACTTGGGGCCCAAGCGAGGGGAAGAAAAAGTAGTTTTTCTTTTCTTTTCCTTTTTTTTACTTTGCCGAAAATGGAAGGCAATGTCTGGTTGGGCCACACAAGGTTAAAGTATGGCGAGTGGGAGTATGGCGCCTAAACGTATCTTTTGACATGTTCGACCCGAGTTCAAATCCACCTTTTGCCAAACTCGTTCGTCTCCGTTTTCCATCACATATCAGTTCGGAAAGGCATTTATTTTCAATTAAAATGAATAAAATACTTGAAAAGTGGAACTAAAGTGCCTAACGCCAGTTAGGGGTAGGTGTAAGGAGGGCTTTATTGTCCCAATAAGGTGGCATCCATTTAATAATTTTAATAAATATAGTCTTTTACACTATGTAATTACTGCATCCTGTTAATGTACAACAATACTCTGGCGCAAGTAGTATCTGCCACTATTTATAAGCATAAATAGCATCTAACAACTATTTGCACTTATTGCAAAGACATTGGGCCCAGGGGCCTCTGAATTCTTAATCCGGGCCTGACAGTGATAAAAACAAATACTCAAAAACACAGAACATATAATTGATGAGTACAGATTTAAAATGCTCATGTGTAACCACGATAGCGATAGATGTGTAATGTCATGTTATTAATTCAGTTATAAATTCATATAATTAAATAATTTGAATGATTAATCCAATTAATCAGTCCGTAGTAAATTAACGGAAATATTCCGTTAACTTCAGAACACCAATGAAGTTCTCGGGTTGCGCTTTTGTAATGAATTATTTATGAGTGGGCGGGGCCTGCGACGGGTGAAAGGTGAAGACGTTCAGCGCGCCTTGTTTGGCGCCAGCGTTTTCGCGGGACTGCAGAAGAAATAGCGAGACGGTAACTTCCCCGTTACTGACAGTCCTTGATATATATTTTTTGGAAAACCCTCGCTTGTTTTGTTAGTATAATCTTTCTATCCATGCTAACGCCGCTTTTTGTTGGTTGTGTTCCTTTAATTGCAGTGAGGTGAGAGAACACTACTTTTCCCCCTCGCTTCCTAGTTAGCTGCGGTGTGTGTGTTCTGGGCAGGGGGTTGGGTAAGTTAGCTAGCCACCATGCTCATCATATGAGACCGCAATATCAAATCTAACGCATCAATAATAATAAAAAAGACAATCTAGCGTGCTTACACTCGAAGGAAAAATAAAAAGCGCTGATGTATATCTAGCAGGGTTCACGCGTGTCGTTTTGGTTTCTTTACCTGAGTGCAGATGTTATTAGCTGGATCTTATTAGCTGGCTGCACATTGTTTACACGATGTGCTAAACTAGAATGAGGTCGCGAGATGTGTAGCAGATCTAAAACAAAACAATCCCAGTGCTGCGTTTGGGAATTAGAGAAAATATATCACTAGATAAAATGTCTGTCGTTATGCAACTAATCAATTGGCTAGCCAGCCACCTAGCAGGGAGGAGGCAGAGAAGCTAGCTAGTTGCCACATCCGTGTGTGCTCATCATTGCTGAATGCCTCTTTCTGATACCTAGCTGTTAAATGCGCATGTTTTCAGAGTTAGTCTAGTTATTTAACAGCCTCCGTGCATATTTGGCGTTATTGCCACCTGTTAGCTGCCATGCACCAGTGATTAAAGGGGCTTAAAGTGTAGCTAAACACTTGCAATCATGGAACACAATGTGCTTCAGTAAATGAGCTTTCAGACACCATGTTGCTCTTTATTCTATTCTGAAGCACATGGATCATTGTTTCCCAAAGGTGTTCATGAATTAAGAGCCAAGCATCAGCACTAGGTCTGCAGTTTTGAGCTATTCAGTAGCTACAAAATTCAATTCAGGTGTTTAAAGCTCTTTTTAAAATGTAGTTTTGTGGTTTTTCTTTCTATGAAGAGTTTGATGGTCATAAGAAAAGCATGTGTCTAAAGTCAAAGGCATGGAGACAGGATTGGAGTTTGTGTTCCTGTTGTAATTGTTTGTGCTCCTGCAGGACGTGAGGATGATGGCCACGGTCCCCATGTCCAGCTCCAGCCTCCTCCCTCTCCTCGGGACTCTGGAAGACGATGCAGCCGGAGTGTCAGAGCAGACCGATGCCTACCTTACCTTAGCCAAGTGAGTGATTGAGGCTCCAGTAGATCGGCTTGATTATTGAAATGGTTATACTAAGCATTTTGAAGCTGTAGAGCGTTCCTTGATGTTCGTAAAATGTTACTGAGCTACTTTTTGTCTGCCGTTTTCAGTCGGCTGAGTGGAGAAGACGGACGGCAGTTCTTTCCTTTAATCGTTAAGCACTTTTCACGCCTGGGTAAAGCTTTTCAGGTAAGAACTTGCTCTAAAATCAGTTTATGTTCATTTATATGTTTTTATTATATATATATATATATATATATATATATATATATATATATATATATATATATATATATATATATATATATATATATGTGTGTATATATATATATATATATATATATATATATATATATGTGTATATATATATAATATATGTATATGTGTGTATGTATGTATATATGTATGTATGTATGTGTGTGTGTATGTATGTGTGTGTGTGTATGTATATAATATATATATATATATATATATATATATATATATATATATATATATATATATATATATATATATATATGTGTATATGTGTATATATATATATAATATATGTATATGTGTGTATGTATGTATATATGTATGTATGTATGTGTGTGTGTATGTATGTGTGTGTGTGTATGTATATAATATATATATATATATATATATATATATATATATATATATATATATATATATATATATATATATATATATATATATATATATATAATATTATATTATATGTGTGTGTGTATGTATATTTTATATTTATTTATTTATTTATTTATTGGTCATATGCTTATTTGGAATTTGACACTATTCAGTGTAGTTATTTTGTAAAGTCTGCATTTCTTCTTTCATACTTGATCCTTTGCGTTCGTGCTGTCAGACTCACATATCCAGCGAGAACGAGGAGCTAAGCCAGGCTGCGCTTCAAGCTCTGGGCTTCTGTGTATTCAACACAAACATTGTGTCTAGCGTTCCAGGTAAGATATGAAGCAAAGGGAACACAATACGGATACAGTGCAAGTCTTCTGTTTTCTGTTTCTTCTTGGTTTTGAGATGCTTGCTTTTGATTCTTTTTTTCAGCAAATTTTGCGGAGGAGATTTTGTCGGCCCTGTGTGCCCTGGTGTTGAAGTCGACAGACAAGAACACCTGCACACGAGCATTATGGGTCATTTCGAAACAGAACTTTCCTGCAGATGTTGTTGCCAAGAAGGTCTGTAGTCGGAAAGTATACTACAGTTTGGAGGTGCTTTTGCTTTCATTTTAAGCCATGTTTGCACGTTTCTTCTCTGTCTTTTAGACACCTGAAATACTCAAGACTCTTGAGGCTCTGCAGACAAAAGACATCCAGTCAGTCCTGACAGATCACGAGTCGCTAAATGTTGTTATAAAGTAAATACTTGTTACATTTTTCTTTTTCAATTTTTACCTCTAAATAATATAATTTTGCAGACACTGGGCACTTTTCAGTGTGAAACATATTGTTTCGCACTTGAACCCTCAATCATTGTTTGGACATATCATGTTTCCGTGGACCATTATGTACAAGTCTCCGCTAACCAAAAATGTCTTAATTATTTACTTTTACTATTGATTAGTAGTATTGAAGTGTGTAGATGAACAAACTGTTAATGGTTTTACATATGTTAATTTCTCTGCCTCCTTATTAAACCTTTGAACTGAGTTCAGTAGACTCAAGTATGTGGGTATAAATGTAATAAAATAAGGTCATTTATTAATAGTTTTTTTTGGTAGATCTATGATTCTGCTTTTAATTGTATTGGTATTCTTTATGCTTATGTAATATAATATCCCTTGTGGGATCAATAATATTCATCTGTCCATCCATCAAAAAAATAAGCTGTTTGAATGTTTTGATTACAGGCTGTTTGAGCAGGCTCCTGTTCAGATGGGTGAAGGAGCAGTCTTGTGGATTAAGCTGGTCATACCGCTGGTAGTTCACTCAGCCTCGAAGGTGCGCTTACGTGCGGCTGCTGCACTGGAGATGGGAATGCCCCTTCTTCTGGAGAAACAGCAGGAGGTTGCTGCCATTGTAGAGCCCATGATGTCGTCGGTAAGTCTTTTCCTCATTTTCCATCTTGCAGAAACACTGCAAGAGTGAGAGATAGGCTCTTTTGTGCCTTCAGATAAAGCGGTTTGTCCTTGGGTAGGAGGCAATTCTGGCTTGTTATGATTATTTGAGTGGTTGTGACTTTATTTTGCTTCCTGTTGAAAAATACCACAATCTGGTTCTGTGGAGGTGACAAATTGAATGGCTTTTCAAATGTTCTTTCTCCTACTGTGAAATAAGTGTTGGGCTATGTTTTGGGAAAAGTAGTTAGCACTAGATTACTTGGGTGAGATTATGCATCTCTTTCACAACGTTCTTACAATAACTTACTACTTATTGTTGTTGTTGTTGTTGTTGTTATTATTGTTGTTGTTGTTGTTATTCTAGAAACTTATCCCTGAGATGCAGAAACTGTTCTCCACCAAGAATGAGAGCAATGTGCTGAAGCTCTGGCCTTTATTTGTAAAGCTTCTGGGCAAGGTAAGGCATGCACATGATCATGCCACTCATGATCTTTCTTTTATATGTACTGAAGAGATGTTTGGTGCAGGTGAAATGTGTGTGCTCTTTTTTTTTTTTTAAATGAAGTTGCTCCACAAAGGAGGTGCTTTCATAAACTCGCTGCTCTATTTGGAAGAGCTGGGCTTCCGCAGCTCCTCTCCCAGCATTAAGAAAATTGCCTTCATAGCCTGGAAGAGTCTCATTGACAACTTTGCTCTTAATCCAGGTAAGCAGTTGTCCAGACTGCTGCAAACATCAACCTTGTATCTTTTTGCCATTTTAATATGGATTAGATCAAACTGGATTTAAATGTCTTTTCCAGATATTCTCTGTAGCAGCAAGCGACTAAAGCTGCTCATGCAGCCCCTCAGCTCCATCCTCGTGAGGACTGAAGCCTTGCTGCTCACCAAATTGGAGGTCTGGTGGTATCTGGTGGTCAAACTAGGGCCTAACCTGTCTGCTAACTTTGAACAGGTAAATAATATAATGTTAATCACAATGTAAAATACAAGCAGCACAGGTTTTTAACACTATTGTGAGTTTTTCAAGGTTTTAACACACAAAACTTATGTATAAAGGTTGGTGTACCACTGCTGCTTAGCACACTTCCTGCAGATGCTTCATTGGTGTCTTCAGCCACTACTGCTAGAAACACAAGCCAAAGCAATGGCATTGGACTAGTTACTCCTAAAGCAGGTATAGGGAATGTGGGTTTTTCCCCCTCTGGACATTAAATATGCTTTTGTTTTCCCTTGAAACCTGAATGTAATATCATTTTCTCTCTCTCTCTCTCTCTCTCTCTCTCTCTCTCTTTTCGCCCTCTCTCTCATATTCATCTATCCATTTTAGGTGTTCCCTCATGTAGCAGTCCAGGTTCTAGCTTTCGTCTGAGCCTTAACAGCAGCGTGAGTATCCCTCAGTCCTACTCCTCCATCCAACTGCTGGGGCTGGAGATGCTATTGCACTACTTTCTAGGCTCACAGGCCAGTGCTGCTGCAGCCAAGAACAATCTGCAGCTCAGTCTTGGTAAAGCACCAGTGCACACTTACTTTCTTTGTTGTTTGAATTCTATTTCGAGTATTGCTTCTGACTGTTTTATAATGTACAGATTTGCGGATATTGTAATTCCCTGCCCTTTCCTCTCTGTCTACTTTTAAAACTATCTGAATAGTCCCTTTTCTCAATGACCTCAAAATCCATCCGCCTTTCTGCAAAGCAATGTATACGTACTTCCATGTTATCTTATGCGTGCTGGATACTTCAGGAAAATGCAGGAACATTAATGATCGTTTTCAGTTTACCGTTCTTTAACATGTAACTGCCTTGGATGGGGAAGTAGGCTAACTAGCAGCAACAAGAAAAATATGCATCGCTCTCGGCCTGTTTTGCCACAGGTTTACTAACAAGTGTTAATAAGTGTTTACTTTTTATATTAATGTGTAATCGCTCATGTCTGCAACCACAGGAAGAACACAACAATCAGAAAAACCTGAAGGTGATGAGCCTCCTCATTTTTCCTCATGGTCTTGTGACCACGCCCTCTTGCGGTCACCTCATCGACAACTACATTCGAACCCGTATTCCAATGCAGTGTTTTGGTGAAAGGGCCCAACGTTAACCATGAACACATTACTGATTTTTGTCGAACAATACACAATCTATAGCTAACATCGGTAATATGGAAGCACGATTGCAACAAGAGTTTGCGGTGTGTATTACCGTAAATTAATCAAGAATAAGGACTTAAAGACTTTATATTTGAGAAGAGAAAGCTAACAGTTACCGTTGTCATATCTCCTCTGCTAACGTTAGCTGGGCTGGACAATACAAAAACTCTTAGCTTGATAATCAAACAGGTACTGCTCAATGAAGAATTTGTATCCTTTATCAAGGATAAAGTCGTAAGTAAAAACTTGTCTACAAGTTGCTGTACATCATCTAGACATATTTCTGGCAGATGTAGAAGAGACTGGGTAAACGCCACAGCGTTCCACTATGCTGGCGGAAGTAACCATACACTGCTTTTGAGTCAGAACAGAAGTTGCGTGATGTCTTGTGAAAAGAGTCTATTGACAGTTTAGTGTTCTATGGCTGTATCATTATCAAATTCTTTGCTTTTTTTTTTTTTTTTCCAGAGCCTTTGACACACAACCTTCTCAGCAACCACTCTTTCTTCAGCAAGCACTCCTCCACACTCATTTCAGCTGTTCGAGATGGCTTCATCTCTGTGGGCAAAGATGCTCCAGGTACTCAATTGCTTCAATTCATGCTGCAGTGGCTAGTTTTTGAGACTGTTTTAGTGTGCAGCTGCATTCAGCCTTTATTCAGTTAATTATTGTGTGTGATTTTCTATAAATAAATTGTACCTTTCTCTTAACCATTCCCTGCCCTTGTTATAGCTAATACTGACCTATTAGATTTCCTTAGTGTGCCTGTGACTTCAGAGTACCCCTTAATGTTGAAACAGTTATGTATTGCTTCTAATTGTTTAGGATCTAGTGTGCTAAGCTCCACAGTGCCATTGGGTTTTTTTTTTAAATATTTTTTTTTTATTAATCTAAATGAATTAAGAGAAAAACTGGTTCTAATAAGAGTGGATCCACCTGAATAATATGAATTTGGATAATTTGGCATGCACTCTTAGGAGACAACAGTCTCATTGTGCAGTTGCCAGCCCCCCAAGAGCCTCTGTTATTCTTTTCAGTGGATGGATTTTTTTTTTTTGTTTTTTTTGTTTTTTTTGTTTTTGTTTGTACAGTTACCCAATCATTGCATTGTATTATCTCCAGATGGCCTGTATTGCATCCAGATGTAAATCGAGTTGCTGTGGTTGATTTGTCATATTGTGAAATATTGATCATTTACACAAGATACCTACTTTAACTTTTCCCATATACATGTCATGCCTAGCACATTGTTTGGGTAGTTTTTTTTAAATATAAATAATTAAATTAAATGAAGCTAGTAAAAACATGCTTTTTGTTGTATTTCTTTGTTTAGAAGCGTTGCTGAGTCTGATATGGACCAGCCTTGTTGGCCATGTCAATACAACAATAGAGGCTGGTAAGTGCTGCAGTGGTCTATAAATCTGTATAAATACACAGGCATGAATAAAAGTGTTCTGTTGCTGTTTTAAGCCTGCATCTGTTCCATCTTTGTGGTTCCTTTTTTTCACAGCTGGCAATAAGAAGGAGAGACAGGGTTCTGAGGTACTTACTCTCCTGCTACAGGCCCTGCAGTCTATTGTGTCCTCTGAAACCCTGCCAGCTCCACGGGCTCTGGTAAATCATCTCACTTTGCAAATGGCTGCCCTTGAAAATCAGCTCCTTCAGACCCTAGCGGTGAATACTAATTACAAGTACTCATTCAACACCCTTTGAGGTTTCTAAAGCTTGGGATGCCAACACCCCAGAACTTTTGAGGACTCATGGCATGCTAAGACTTGGAAACCTCAAAGACTTAAAATGAGAATTCATCGCTAGCGTTTTGATGGTGATTCTTAATTCCATACAAAAGCGTTTTTGTAAACATCTCATCCCAGATTTTGCCGATCACTGCTTTCTCAGGATGTCTGGGGGTCCTTAAAAAGTCTTAAAATGTCTTTTGTTTATTAAAGTAAAAATAAGGCCTTAATTAGCATTAAAATGTCTTAAATTCACGTTTCAAGGGTCTTAAAAATGCAACAGAACTGACACCATAAAGAAGATTTAGATTTTATTTTGGCTTGTTGCTTTTTGAGATGGTAAAGCTGTGTCATTGTGTTGCACTTAGTGTGTGCGGCTCCTCTGCATTTTAGAGTGGCTCGGTTCACAGGAAATGCCGCTCCACACCAACTTGTCTCTGTCTGTTCTGCGAGTTTGAGTCGCTTATAACATGCATTTAGACACAACACTCGCCAGATTCACTTTGGTTTTACGTTGGTGTAATCTCAAACATTTTTGTGGGCAGAGGTTTACAGCATTTCTCCTGATTAGTAATGAGAAGTGAATTACAAAATCTGTTGCCAACGAAACGGAGGTTTTCCTGCGGTTTTCCACCAAAATAAGTCATAAGGTCTAACGCATATAGGTGAATAGTAATATATTTCTGACTTCATTGTTGTATTACTAATTGTACCCCCAAATAAAAATTTATTATGCAAAGATTATTATTATTATTATTACTATTATTCAGTGCCATAAGTAGTATTGCAAAATAGCAGTGTTTTTTAAATGTGTATATTCTTCTTTATTAAAATTTATGCTACTTATTAAATTATCCTGGCAATATTTTACAAAAAAACTAGTAAACACGGCTGCGAGGGGGTTGATGGTAAATCTGACATCTTTTTCTCTTCTGACTGCTGTAATCCATTGCTGTATATTTTTATTTCCTCTCATGGAAAGGAAATACTGGATTTTTTTCACTTTTACTGTTTGAGTAAATGGTAATGCATAGTTTTTCTAAGGTCTCCCATATACCTCTATAGTTTACTTAGAAATGGATGTTTATACATGATGTATCATGTAGTATGCTTGAAGTGACGTGCAGGTCTTAAGATGTTTTGGAAATGTCTTTAATGTGGTATTATAAGGTATTAAATTTAAAGTACAGATACCCTGTTTATATGCTATGCAATTTCTTAAACTGTGATTGTCCTGCTTTACAGGTTTTGTTGGAAGCTACTGTGAAAGCCATACCTCAGAAGGTTTTGGGGTCTGCAGCATATCAAGTGGCCAACATGGATGTCTTGAATGTCAGTTTGGTGGTTGTTTGAAGCTGACCATTTTATAATAACCTGTATTTTGAAGCAGTCGTAAAATGTGCTATTTGGAAATCATTTATTTATAAATGCATTCCTTGATGTGTAAAGTTATCCTGTCTGTTTCTGCTTAGGGTACCCCAGCTCTTTTCTTGATTCTCCTCTTCTACAAGAGCAGTATGCTCTCATC
This sequence comes from Ictalurus punctatus, assembly GCF_001660625.3. Taxonomy (NCBI): domain Eukaryota; kingdom Metazoa; phylum Chordata; class Actinopteri; order Siluriformes; family Ictaluridae; genus Ictalurus; species Ictalurus punctatus. The sequence continues at coordinate 22,663,675 of NC_030421.2, forward strand.
ATTTGTGGCTGAAGAAAGGCAAGTTCTTTAGAGTGTTGTCGGCCTTTTGCTTGTTCTTATTGCTATTTAAATGAGTCTTTTGTTCATAAGGAGATCTATAGATTTGGTTAAATGGTCTATGATTGGTATGCCTTTCTTTTCTTGCTATCTGGTAGGTTCTTCGTGTGTTTGGAGACCCTAGTCAGTTGCGGTCTCTGTGGGCCCACATCCCCCCTGGCCTTTGGCGAGTCAGTTTTGGGTACAGTCAGTGGCAGTGTGGAGGCTGTGGAAAACAAAGAGCATTTGTGGAGAATGTGGAGTGTAGTTGTGAACCCTTTAACTGATACCATAACACAGGTTTGTTTTGTATTTTAGTAGATTACTCTTTGTCGGTCCTCATTTTGAGCATTAACAGATCACCACCACATTTATTTATCTATCTATCTATCTATCTATCTATCTATCTATCTATTTATTTATTTATTTATTTACAGACAAATGAGGTGAATCAAGGAGATGCCCTGGAGCATAACTTCAGTGCAATTCATAGTGCCTTGATGTTTCCCATTACTCACCTTTTGCCTGGCTCAGGTCTTCCACAGGTCAGTAGGCATCTGCTGTACTCGCACATATTTTGGTCTTTATTGTCAGTTGTTGGCACAGAATTCACAGATTGCTTTACTATAATTTCTGCATTAGATGACTCAGAAGAGCATGCTGAACACTTGGTCTCGACTGTACAAGGCTTTTGCTCGCTGCTCTGCTCTCGTGGCCACAGCGGAAGAGAATGTGTGCTGCGAAGAGTTGTGTGCCAGGATATCTGCTGCACTGGATGGTGATGCCCTGAAGGTATACAGCATACATGGAACATGACAGTTTGTTCATTATATTTATCTCAAATTAATCAAGCTCTGCCCCCCCTTCTAGAGTTTGTCCACTCTTGAGGCAGTGGCAAGTATCTTGCTGTCAATTATTGAAAGTGTGGACTTCTCTCCATTTACCCCTCAGTTTCAGCAGAAGATGAAATGTAAGCCATTGTGTGTTTTGCTTTAGATGTTAGGACAGGTTTTTAATTTAAAAAAAAAAAAAAATGTTTTACAATTTAACAATGAACTTTTCCCTCCTTAGCCCCTCACACACCACTTGGTTGGGTTCGAAAGAGGAACAAAGCTCTGGGGAATCTCTCAAACTTCCATGTGCTCTTGGTGCAGTCTTTAGAGGTTTTCCTAACTTTGGCCTCTTCAGAGGAGAACAGTGCAGTTTTAAGTGGCATTGGTACAATGCTCTTCTCTATTGTGTCTATTCTTTTCACAAACCTTGCATTGCCCACCGTTATCCAAGAGGCACTGGCTTCCCTTACCAAACCTCTTGCACTTCTTTATGGTCAGGTAGGAAGGTGAGTTTTCAGTGTTAGACGATGTATATGGTACTAATTAAACGTCTTCAAACAAAACCTGAATACCTCTACACATACTGAATGTGTTTTTTTTTTTTTTTTTTTTTTTTTTTTTTTTTTTTTTTTTTTTTTTGTGTGTGTCTCTTAACTCTTATAGTTCAGAAAGTGACCAGTCCAAGACCCACTCTGTGCTAGGATCCAAGGTAAATGTGTTGCTGAAGTTGAAGATGCTGATCATCACCTATAGATGTTCGCTCATCCTTTTGTCACAATCCTGATATCCTATTTAAAAGACAAGTCTTTTCTACCTTCAATTTAGTTGGAAAAGCTGGTAGGAGATGTACTTGGCACCTTGCAAACACGATCTGCACTGCAGTATGATGATGAGCTGCTGGAGGTTTTGTCTCCTTTACTCTGTGTGCTTTTCCAACACAAGAGCAAACAAATCCGCTCGGTCATCACTCAATTCTGGAATGCCACTTTTGGAAAAGCCCTCGTGCTGACATATCCTGAGAGTCTCAGGTGCGTGTGTGCATTGTATATTGTAATGTCCACTTAAAAGACCTTTAACAATGATGTTAAAAGTATTCCTTGTGGTGTTATACAGAAAAGTGCCTTGGCCCAAAAAGCCTTCACTGATGAAAGTAAAATTTCTTCTAGGTCTGTTTTAAGTCAAGCTAAGCAGAAGTCTCCCTTAATTTTACCTGGTTTTCAACCAGTTGAAAACTCCTCTGAGGATTTCAGTGGACAGTGCTCAGTAAGTTCTGTTTAGCATTTCTAGCATCAGACAGAATCACAGTAGTAAAAAACCTGACTAACCAGTATATTATGTAAGCTTATAATACTTTTCAAGTTCGGTACATTTTTTTTATTTTTTATTTTTTATTATTATTTTTTTTTTAAATACTTCATGTTGTGCATTGAATGACAACATACAGTGTAAGACACTGCCCACTGGTTGAATTTCACTATCTGAAAGGGTTTACCTAGGAGGCCACACATTTTAGAAAATAATTTATTAGACATTATTTAATCTGCAATGCTGCACCAAATGTATTTATCTTCATAGTTCATTTTGTTTTGAGCAGAGTGAGTGTTCTCAACTTGACACCAAGATCAGTGGGATGGTGGTCACTTCAGTGGGAAAGAGAGAATCCTTACTAACCAGGGCAGCAGAGCTAAAGGAAAAGAGCTCTGGAACACCCTCCAAGCCTGTATCGGTAAATGACCTGAAATGACGCACTTTTTAAAAAAAAAAACTTTTGGAACTTCTCAGTTGTATCATATTTTGGCTGATGGTGGTGTAACATTTGCAGGTGAAACTGGATTTCGGGTCTCCGAAACCGCCACGAAAAGAAGTTCTTGAGGAGGAGGCATCGGTAGATTTTGTCTTCATTCCACCTGAGGCAAAGGAGAGAGTGTTGACTGAACATCAGAAGGAGGTCAAAAGAACTAAAAGGTAGTAAAGCTTACCAGGTTTTGTACTGCAGCAAAATGTCTCATGTATGTAAACATGTGTAACTTATGTACTGCTTGATTCCTTCTTTTCTAGGGTTGATATCCCTGCCATGTACAATAACTTGGATGCCTCTTTGGATAGTACAGTCTTTACACAGTACACTCAGAGCCAAGAGGAGTCCATGTATGTACTGTTGTTTTTATTTCTCCTTCTTCTGCATTAGTTTCATTATCTCAGCATCTCTGTCTTTCAGTACTGAGCTGTTTACCAGCATGTGTTTGCATTTAGGGACAAATTTCCAACACAGGAACAAGCGGAGACCAAAGAAATTACTATGACTGAACCGAAGGTAGGACTGTGTATATCTGACTGGACTGAAGTCATTTATTGTGCATATGGCTGTATTTTAATTGGAACAAGAGAAGTTAATACCTCAAGTAGTAAATAGTTTTTTGTTTTTAATCCATTGGATTTAAAGGAGGAGGCATCATCTGTAAGCGAGGATCAGAAGATGCAAGATTACATCAGTCCAGACACAACATCACAAGACAGAGCAACAAATGAAGCTAACCAAACTACTGAGGTGCCGTCTTCAGCGGACGTCGTAGCTTTGGATGCTGGTGAACTTCAGGATTCTGCAAGCCATATAGAGAGCCAAAGCCCAAATGTGTCTGGTTCATCTGACATGATCTCTGGTACTCCACCAAAGTCTAGCAGCCGACGTCAGTCCTTCATCACCCTTGAGAAATATGCAGAGGGTAGGCCAGCTAGTTCCCCAAGTGTTACACAATTTACTGGCCCACTCTCTAGGACTTTTTGTAGTCAGGAGTCTCCAAAGTCACAAAATGACTCGAAATCGCCTCCACCTTCTTCTTACTCGCAGCCAGAAATTGTTAAAGAGGTCTCTAAGGAATCTGCTGTTAATATTACCCAGGAGTCTACTAATCAGGCTGATGGACAAAATATGGAAATAACCACAGCAGAGTTAAAGTCAGTAGCTAAATGTCCAAGTGGAGGCACACAAGATGATGATGATGATGATGTGATCCCAGACACCCAGACCCAAGAGCTGAATGAGGCAGTTGATACTGGTAACAAGTCTTCAGACAAATCCAGTGTGGTGGTGGTGAACACTGAAATTGCCTCCCCTGGTGGAGAATCTGAGGTTGTTGCTTCTCAGGATTCAAGTCAGGTTGAACCAAGGAGGTCGGGTAGACGCAGAAGTAGACCTGTCCTGCCAGGGGAAGAGTCAGACCAGGAATCCAAAAGCAAGCAGCAGAAAAAGGCATCAACTTCAAATAATGCACAAAAGTCTACACCTGCCAAGAAAACAGACATTTTGCCTACAAGAACCAGAAGAAGTAGAGTCCATGAAGAGAACATGAGTGAAAGTGGCAAATTGCAGAATAGTGAACGTGAAGATAAACAGAAACATTCACAAGTACCACCATCTGCTGCCACTACAAGTTCAACGCAGGGAAAGAGGAGTAGGAGTAAAGAATTTAACCAGACTGAGCCATCTATTGAACAACAGTCTCCTTTAAGTCAAACAGATAAGAGGGAGTCTCCTCTTAATCCTTCAGATAGTCCATCACATGGTAGGCCTGTAAGGCGGACCAGAGTAACCAATGCTAATGTGGACGTTTCTGACAAAAGACAAAGAGTTGGGGACTCTCCGGGAGACTCTCCAGCTGGTGTGTCCAAACAAGTGGACAGCTCTGCATCAGATGCTGATAGCCAGTCACCTGGCAGACCAAGAAGAGCAAGGAGGACTGAAGCACAAAACAAAGATAATCTTGGGTTGAGAAATGAACAAGTGAGTGACCCAGGTCATGCTCAGACACCAAAACCCACAAAAGGCAAAGTAGGTAGGTGGAAGAAAGTTATGGAAGAAACGAGTAACATCAGTAAAGACACTACTCCATCAGGTTCAGTGATTTCTGAATGCTCACAGGGTAATGAGATCAGTGAGTTACAGGACAATTCTCAAGGCCGTGGGAAATACCGAACTCGTCGGTCATCTCAAACCTTATTGGCATCTGTTGAAAACTTGGAGTCTGATGGGTCTGATACCCGAGACGGACAAAGATCTAAAAGGGCAAGAGGGCATAAATCATCTTCTGAAGTGATGCCAAGCACAGAGATGAATGAAAATGCGCCTGGGGATATGTTGGGCAAAGAAGATGCAGATATCCCTTCAGTTCCAATGGACGTGTCAAATAATGATCCAGAGGTCTGTTTAGGTGAAAGCACACTGAATGAGGTTCAACATCTTCACAAAGATGAGGCCCCTGCAGCAGAAGGTCAAGCGATTGAACTTCACAACACTTCTGATGGAAAATCAGCTAATGATGAGCAACAGAGTGATAAAGACGCTAAGACGCAAACAGATTCCGATAAGGAGGAGCTGGTAAATGCTGTTCTGGAAGAGAGCGCTGTTGAGAAAGAAGCCCTTCCATCTTCACAGGACAGCCTACAGCTACCTGCAAAAGTTGAGTTAAAGGCTCCTGAATCGCGTGCATGTCCACATAGTAAAAGAGGTCGTGGACGCAGACGCTCCTCTAACTGTAACTGCCACCAAGTTAGCAGCACACCTTCAAAAGGACAATGCAGTGATTCTCAGGTTGTACAGGATCTAAAGGAAAACACGGTTCTGCTTGAATCTAGCAGCCTGCCAGCTGAAGCGGAGTTGAACAGTATCGCATCCGTCTTACCCGAAAAAGAGTGTGGGGCACTTCAAGATAATTGTCCTGGCATTGCAGATGTCCAGTCTTCTCCATCCTTGGTCAGTTTATCAGAAGTGGAGTTGCCTGCTGAAGGCCCAGTGGAAAAGCATAATGAAAGTGTTTCCCAGTCCTCTGATGTGAGTGAAGGTACGACCCAGGCAGAGGAACACCACAAAGACGATATAGATGACACGGAGGATAAGCATGAGGAAAAGGAACAGGATAAAACATCTTCAGAAAACGCATTTAGCCAGGAGCTACCACAGGAAGGTCCAAGTACACCAGATGCTGATCCAAGTGCACCAGATGCTTCTCCAAGTCATAGCCAGCCTGTGGAGGATAAGCCAGTATGCCAGGAACAGTCCAAATCTCCTGTCAGTCAGGAGGAAATAGTTCACAGTGGAGAAATAACTGAGATGCCAGAAAAGGAGGAACTTGTGCCTGAACTAGATGTTGCAGTTACTGCACTTCCAGAGGGTACTGAATTAGACAGGATTTCTCATGAAGAGGGGGATGATGGTGAAGCAACACAGCTGGACCAAGATCTTCAACCTGAGACCACTCTATCTTGTGAAGCACCTGTATCTCCACAAACTGACTCAGCGGAAGAATGCTTGGACTCCCCACCGAAACAGAAATCTTCAGATTCTCTTTGTAGAAACGCAGACGTGAGGCAGAGTCCCAGTAACAGTGCAACACGTGGTGTATGGTCACCATCAGCTTCTCCATCTACAAGCATTCTGAAGAAAGGACAGAAGAGGCAATGTGAAGAAGAGTCTCCTTCACCTCTCATTAAGGTAGTATTTTAAGGATAAAATGTTTATTAAAGATCAAAAGCTTAATTCTAGTATAATATAGTGTGTCTGGGGAATATTGCTGTGTATTTTAATGTGTTGAGTCGTCTCCCCCCCCCCCCCCCCCCCCCCTTTTTATGTGTGTAGTCTCGCAGAGTGTCTTTTGCAAACCCGATATACCAGCAGGAATTGGCTGATGATATTGACCGCCGTAGTCCAGTAATACGGACCAGCTCTCCAAAATCAAAAGCTGTTGGACAGCCTAAGGTATTATGACTGAGATTTCTGTGTTCTTAAGATATTAAAGCAAATGAACTAATTTAATTAGAATGCAATTGTATTACAGTACATCACAACACCTACAAAAGGCCTGTTGACCCTCAGCCCTCGCAACCTTCGCAGTCCAGGTTTCAGGAGTTCAAAGAAATGCCTGGTATTTGTTCCTGTTTATTCTTAGAACATTTTATATCATTTTATTTTTCCCCATTTTGATAGGACTGGTTTGATAGTCTTAAGCCTGTTCTCTCAAGTCCAGCTTAATGAGTATTGAATATTTAACATACAAATGTTTATATTAATGTTTAACCTGGCAACAGATTTCAGAAATGAGTCAGGAGCCTCGGCCCATTCCAAAGGATTGTGTTTATCCTGCTCTTGTCTGCTGTTCTACCCCTGTGGAGGCTGTTCTGCCCCAGATTTCTTCCTCAATGTGGTAAGTTTTAATGGGCAGCTTTTTGTCTACACTGATTGCACCCGCGCTCATTTACCGGATCAAAGTGGATGACACTGGCCTCTCTGATTTGCTTCTCATTACATTCTCATGAGCATTGTATGCCATCAAATAATTCCCTTTCCCCTCCTGAATTATGGTGACTTTAAAGGTGACCTGATCAAGTTGACCTCATTGCACAAGCTGTGTTGATAAAACTTGCACTTAATTTCTGTAATGTAGACACTAGTTTTCTTACTGTTTTTCTTACCTCTTGACTAAATAAGAATGAATGAAAATATATATATATATATATATATATATATATATATATATATATATATATATATATATATATATATATATATATATATATATATATATATATATAAAAATAGAATTCCTTTAAGTGTGTATTCACTTGTAGTCACTGTGTTTTTCTTGTACCTAGGCCTCGAGGCTTTGGTCAGCTTGTGCGTGCTAAGAATATTAAAACAGTTGGAGATCTGAGTGCTCTATCCCCAAATGAAATCAAGTCGCTCCCTATTCGTTCACCTAAGATGTCAAATCTCAAAAAAGCACTGAAAACCTATCATGAGCAGCAGGTACAGTAAAACAAAAAAAAAAATCACTTTATTGGGAATATTGTGCTTAGCTGATGTATTGCGTTTTACTGAAGTTTGATTTTTCCTTTAAGCGCAAAGGGCGGCCTGATGACCTGAAAAGCTTTGATGAAATGGAGAAAATGACCTCTGAGCCTGAGGAGACTACTGCAGCTCCAAATCAAGAGGACCAAACATCTGGAGATGGACAAGGTAAAATTGTCAGATTAGCAGTATAGATTACCTGCATCATGTATGAAAGAATACAGAGAACTTCTACCACATAATTTTCAGCAAATAGGTACTAGATATTGACATGAGGGCTTTTTAAAAAATTTTACATTTATTTTTAACTGCAGAAGTCTCATTAGAATTGCCAACAACTGTAGAGCAGAAACAAGAAGAACCAGTGCCTGTGCAGCTGCTATCAGATGTTGCCGCTCTGGGATCTCGTCTAACCCAGGAGGAGCTCGGTCGCTATTCTCCAAGAGAATTGGGTCTGATGCATGAACAACTCAGTGGGATGATGAGAAGTATTGTGGATCATCTTCAGTCACGTTTGGTCGGCAACCTTGAGGACAGTTTGTCATGATTGCAACCATCCTTCTCATCCTCAGCCTTCTACATGGAACATGACCGGTTTTTAACATGGTTATTAGCAGTGGACTACATACATGGTTTTTAGTTATCGTTTTAGCTGTGGATCTTCTAACATCTTAGAAGAACTTGGATGTGGATCTTCTAACATCTTTCAGGACTTGTGGGATGGGTCTGTGACTACCTGCTTGGACATTAATCGTTTGTACCATATTCATATCCTTTGAGCGCATTATAGATAGATGGGCCTTTCTTAGCCTTTTTATTGGTGGTTCTTAATTAAATCTGTGCAGATCACAATGCAGATGGCACTTTTAGTATTACAATACTTTTTTCTTTCTTTCTTTCTTTTTTTTAAATAAAGGAGTGAAGGTGTAAGAGTGGTGTTTTTTAACTGAGAATTTACCTGCAGGATTGATGTCTTTGGTGCATTTATTTGTTTCTTGGATCAGAATTATGGAACATGGATAATTTTTAGGTCACATGGTGATCCTTGCTGCATCCTTCATTTCAAGGTGATTGTTTAATAGGTAATCCAACTCACATTTTAGAATTCACAGTAGTCTTTATTATCCTTTTTTTTTTTTTTTTTTTTTTTTTGGTTATTATAAAAAAAGACTGCCAGTGAACACAATATAGAATTTGAGTTTACAGATAGTGTTCATGCAACCTATGATGTAAGGAAATCTTTAGTTTGTGTAAATTTTTGTAAAATCAACAAGGAAAAATCATACTGGTAGTGTGACCAACTCTTGTTTTCAGTCATTGGCAGCCTTATTTAGGATAATTAGCATTTCATTTCTATTATTTAGAGTTATCTATGTTCATAAACCAAAATTCATGCAGAGATTTTATTTCACTAAAGATGTCTTTTATCAATACATTATTGCTATTGCCAACTATATTTATTTAATTATTTCATACATTGTCTCAACACAAGGACTGTCCAGGAAGGGACAAAGGGATATTTAAAAGTGGAAATGCATGTGGTTGCATGCAGTTTTTATGTAATAAAACCATCTAAAACCCTGGATATATCTTAAATAACTTATGCATCAAAGAAATCGACTTCTTTACGTAAGGCTACATATTCAGGACAAGAGACAGATATACTGCAGAAGCGTGGTGTGCTTTATTAGCTACTGAGCCAAAATATGACTCTAACCCTAGACCTAGGGAACTGGAAGAAACAAAACACACATACAAATTGTGACCAGCCTTCAGCAAAGGAGGGAAGAGGTTTGTTTCTTGGAACTCTTCAATGTACACTTTTTTTTTTTTTTTTTTTTTTTTTTTTTTGTAGGTCGGTAACGGATAGTCTCACCTCGCAGTTTCCAAGTTTATATTTTTTTTCCTTGGTTATGGTTTGATGATGTCTTTCTTTGGTATCTCACTTTTAGTTCAGTTTCAGATCTTTTTTACAGCAAAGCCCATCTCTTGTGCAAAAGATTCAATGCTAGAACAGGCACTGAAGCCTTCCAACCAACTGAATCTGTTATTTGTTAATAATATACTGAAGTAATGGGCTTTAATTTGCTTTCGATTGTTCTGCTGAGTTTGGTACATGTCTGTAAGTTTCTCATGTCACATCCACTGAAGATTTGCCAGTATGGGCATGAACAAAATTGCACATAATGTGAATGCAGACACACAGGATCGATACTATTCTAAGCCTAACCTACCCTCAACTACACATAAACTAGCTAAATGCCTGAGATGCTTAGCCCTGTGGAGGTGTCATACTCGTACTAGTCTTTAGATTGCCTCCACATAGTTGGCTGGCAGCATGCCGGTCTTTCCAGTTCGCTGCACTGTGCCATACATCCAGCCCTCATCGATGGCCTGCACATTCACTATGACATCTCCATCTTTGAAGGACACCTCGTCGCTGTCAGCTGCAACGTAGTCATACATGGCACGCACAGTTTTCTGTTGAGAAGGAAAATATATAAAGTGACTATAATCATGTTTTTGTCTTTTTTCCTCCAAATGTAGGTTGCAATATTTTTAGGAAACTCAAGTTACACCATGGTGAAAATAATTTTCTATCCATCCATCTATTTCTCTAGTGCTTATCCTACATAGGGTCAAGGGAGCCTGGAGCCTATCCCATGGGTCTCAGGGCACACCTTGGATAGGGAGGCAACCCATCTCAGGACAATTTAGAGATGCCAATCAGCCTACAACGCATGTCTTTGGACTGGGGGAGAGAACGCCCAACCCTGGAGGTGTGAGGCAAACATGCTAACCACTAAGCCCCTAAAAAGTATTTTTAAAAAGATGTATGTATGAAATGTCTGAAGAATCTCATACTTACCCCAGTGGTGGAGGGGTGTGAGGGCACAGAGGACACTGTGGTCTGCTGGGTGACTACAGATGAAGATCTCTGCTGAAGTTCAACTGTCTTGGCCTGCTGGTAACCTGTAAGACAGGTAATGATGTATCTGAATTTGAAGTACTGTTTTTCCATACTAAAGACACTTCAGTGTCAATAACAGTAATGATACAGCTCCTTAATGAGCACTTCTTGTTTAGTTATTTAGTGTCAAGTGCACATACCGATAGTAGAAGTAGGGAATCCGTTGCTGTAGAGGGACATGTGGTGGTCCACAGCCTCAGACAACTCGGATTTCTCATCACCTAAACCGCTCATGGCGCTTGTCGAGCGAGAGTGCTCCTTACTACGGCGCTGAGCTTGAACTGAAAAGGTGTGGAGAGTTGTGGAAAATTTTCAAATTGCCCTAAAATGTCAAATTCTTACTTAATTAAAATTGGAAGTAGCTGGCTTAGTTAGTGACCACACTAAAATGTACTTAAGTATTAAAAGCAAAAAAGAATTAACTAAAACTAGAAGTGAGGACATTTTTTAAAAAAATTAGTTATAATTTTGTGCAATGAATTTTAGAAAAAGTTATTTAAGGTTTAAAAATGTATATTTAAAAATATTTAAGGTTTGAGTTTCTTTATTCAATTCACTGACAATACAGCATCTTGTTCAATTGGAATAAATTTTGTATTTTTTTTTTTTTTAAAATAGCAGTTTATATTCTTTTCCTTTAATGAGACCGATATGTAAACTTTCCTTGTGCAAAGATGACTCATTGTGGTATTCATATAAATTAGTATGAATACTATTAAATGTTTTACAGTTAATAAATAAGGATATTTACTATGAATCACAAAGAAAAGTGATTGATTTGGGAGCTGGGCAAAAAATAATAATAGCAAATAATGATTTTGAGATTTGACTGAAAGGTCTAAACACAAATGCAAGGAATAAAAATTAATGATGTAATTGAGTAATTTTCTCATGTAAAGTGCAAATTTCATAAAATGATACTTAATTATTGTAACAGAGCACAATTACTTTGATATTTCTACCTCTTAGTGTTCATAATGATCCCAAATTAAGGCAAGGCCAATGTAACAATATAATGTTTATAGTCTGTGACCTACCTGACATCATGTGGAGACTTCTAGACTGGATATTATCTTCAGCAGGATCATAGTCAAACACAGAGCCTGGGTTTGTACGCCATACACGCAGGTCTAGAAATTATACAACAGTTACTGTTGAATTCTATATAAACATAGTGGTATAAAGATGTAAGCAACTGTACAGGGGTTGTTTAGTAATGTTGCTGTAAGTGAGTTATTGTGTTTCGATGAGCTGACCAGCGATGGTTTCCTGGTCATGCTCTATAGCACGTCTCCTCTCCATTTCCACCACACGCCTCTGAATGCCGCGGTAGTTGATGTCACTGAAGTCCTGAGTGTTTCTCTTTACACGCTCCGTCACAAGGTCAGTGGTGGTGGGTGTGAAGCTGCCCTTACTCTTCTCAAAGTCCTGGTGGTACTGCACCTACGAGATAGATGTCTCCTTAATGTTATTCCAAATGTTCTACATGCCACGTTTTGTTTTGTGTAAAAAGCTGAGACTGAGCGGAAATTTACCCCAGAGATGATACGCTGAGTCTGCCTCACACGTCTCATCTCAGGAGTGTCCAGTACGAAAGCTGCTTTGCCCTGTACCTGCTTACGGAAGCTGTCCGAGTACAGCACCTGGGTGACAGAAAGAAGAGTAAATGCAATATAAGCTGTTTTACAGTATATGTTGCACTATGAGCACATCTCAGGTCGGATAATTCCAGGAAGTAGGGAAACAGATGACTATAAAGACAGCAGCCATAGAACATGTAAAAAATCTGTGTTATTGCAACAGTAGATGAATGAATTAGCACACTAGGTCCACAAAGATGGAGGGTGTTTTTGTTCCATTCCACAGAAGTGCTACAGGATAAGGGGAAATGCATGAAAAGTTGTTTCATCAAGAGGAAGTTAGCAATGGTCGCACACATCACATTTATATTTTGATGCATTATAATCAACAGGTGGAAGGATGAAGTTAATATTATTAGAAACCTAAGCAAGAAGAAAGCAGTTAGATAGGTTACGTTGGACATGAATTTCAGGACACACGTTCCCTGGCTGAATACCGAGCTAATTTGTTCTTGGTTCCGTTTGGCCCGCTCCATCTCTGGCGTGAATATGACAGAAGTTCCTTTGCCAGAAGCATCTCTATACAAAACCTGGTGTAGAGAAGAACAATGCCCATAGAGAGACCAATGAGAAGCAGATACCACAGATCATACTCACGCTCCAAACATTCCTTCAGCAGAAGAAGGAGATGTTTGTGAGGAAACACCAACCACAGCATCACATTTGGAGATTAAATGGCACATACGGAGAGAACCCTGTAGTGAGGGGTTAAGAAAAGCAAATACAAGCCAGATGATTGCAGTTTGGGAATTTTTAAATAACACATAAGCAGAAGAGGTTACTGTTGTGTTGCATTACATGGGTTCAAGTTTGAACGCTTGGACTAAACATGGAGCGTAGATGATTTGAGGATGCTGGCTGGAGGATTTGGCGATTATATTAGCAGGTGATGACTGACAGTATGGATGGAATGGAGGTCGTGTGAGAGTTCATGCAGATGAAGGCACGCCCAAATATATTGTGTGTAGTTTCCACTACCGAACTGATGTGCTTCTGAGTCTCTCTGACTCGCTTCACCTCGGGGAGGTCCGATATAGCTGTTCCTTGGCCCAACATGTCTTTGTACTTTATCTACCATTGGATTCCGTTCCATGCAGGCAAGATACAAATGAAGCAAATCAGGAAAAGAGCAGTTGACACAAAGAAGACAGCAAACATTTTCATAAGAATATGGCAAATATTGCTGTAAGCATGAACTTTAGAAGTATTAGCATTAAATCTGGTGGTATATTCATGAATGAGTGTTATAATAAATGTTATCATGTGTTAATCATTGTTTTTTCAGGAACTACAGTTAACCAGGGGAGTCATAAAGATTTGTCTATTATGATATATGGATGACAGAATGATCCATTGCTGGGAAAGGGCCACACCGCTGTGTACCATGCTAATATTTTCCTGATTGCGTTTAACTCTCTCCATCTCAGGAGTTTCTGATACCGAAGTTCCACTTCCTAAATCCTCCTTGTAACGAATCTTTAAATAAGTATAAGAAAAAAGGGTTATACAAACAATCCAATCATTATTCCCACAAGTACCATGTATTTTGCATGTACATAACAGGCAAACTCAGTGTTAGAATATAAATTGAAAGAAAGGATTTGAAAGAAAAAATTCATACTGACAAAGATGAAGGTAATTATGCAGTACAAGTTAATTATCTATGAGATATTCATTAACAATATGTGCTTCTATAGAATGGTAGAGGATCATCGAGTATTATACCATAGCACTGTTAAATTCTCGAATCTGATTGGCCAGGTGGTGTTGATTACTGATCGCAGTTCTGGCTTTAATTCATATCGCACATTATATTATTATTTTTATAGAATAACCTATAATAATCTAATGTATTCACTTAACATTTATGGATGGATTCTTGGGTATCAGCGGTGTGTTACAGCCAGTAAGTCAATAAGGGAAAGATTTACGATAGCGGACTTTGCGATTTGAATTTTCTCAGTAACAAGGTACCTTTTCCGTATTAACTTAGAGAGAGAAAAAAATAGAGGCTGGTGTAGAAAACAACTGTTTAGATCAGTTATACCGCAAGTGCTAATAGGAAATAACTTGTCTCGCTGGCATTCAACAACATGAATAAATATAAATAAATGTCACTCTATACATTTAAAAATCACAAAGCCTTATTCTGTAATAAAAGAAAAAAACACCATTAGCATATTGCTGTGGTATAAGTGGAAAAAAACACTAATAAAAATCAACTTCAGGCTGATAATGGCATCACACCTGCTGTTGATTATTTTCCAATAACAGCACAAAATTAGTGTTTTATTCCTTACAAAAAAATAAATAAAATCAGTGAATTAACCAGTGAGTAACCAGTAATAATAACTAGTGAATTAGGAAAGTCACATCTGGAGTAAGAAAAAAAAACAAAAAAAGAATGATCAAACAGGTTAAAATTATTAAGGGGGAGGGATTCTTGTAATACAGCCAAGGAAACTCTACCGAGCTTATGTTCTTCTGAGTCTCCTGCACACGTTTCACTTCAGGAAGATCTGGTATAGATATGCCTTGACCTAGTGAGTCCTTGTATTTGATCTATTCCATATTTCCATTTAATTTGTGACATAGACATAGAAATAAAAGAGAAATGATAAAACAGGAAGCATTAAATATGTATCTGGCAAAACTATAGAACACATGGTGACACTTCATGTAAGGTTACGGAAAACCTACATTAGCCCATCCTGACTACTAGTACCACCTGACATAAACCTACATAAACATTTTGAAAGGCTTATTCCAACATTATAATGACACCTGAAATAACACTCAATTTTAAAATAACACCCAAGGAAAGTGGCATACGATCTTTGTTGTTGTAAGGCTATGAGAACAAACTTTTATTAAGGTTTATGTAGGCTTATGTCATGTAACAAAGGGCTTATGTAAATGTAATGTAACTTTAAAAACAGTGTCTTTAAGCAAAGTGGGAAAACTATAAAAAGAAAAATACACACCACCCATTATGAAAATGTCTGGGAATCAGTTATGGAGCATATTAATGAAATACACAACCAGCTTAACTTCAACTTTTAGTTGATTAAAGTATTGGGAGTTTTTTCTTAATGGCATTAAAATGAAGTGTTTATTAAAATGAACTTCAAATGGAGAGAGTGGAGCTTAAAATCAACTGAAAGGTAGTATCCCTGTTCTGTCTTGGCAATGATGGGTAGCAGGGGAATGTGGTGGTGAGTGGGTAAAGGCCGGGGTAGGGTCACACCACAGTGTACCGTGCTAATAGCCTGCTGATTGCGTTTAACTCTCTCCATCTCAGGTGTTTCTGCTATAGCAGTTCCTCCTCCCACATCCACCTTATAATGAATCTTTAAAAATGCAGAGGCAAAATATTACACTGATTTGTTAGGCAACTATGATTTTTTTTTCTTTGTGTTTTCTGAGGAGGCCCCTTGAAATAATAAAGGAAAACATTATTTGACACATATGAACATTTCACATATATTTACATATCATGGCTTGAAAAACATGCACATCTAGTAGCAATGTAAAAAATAAATAAATACATTTTTAAAGCATTACGGTTTTAGTTCCTAAAATAGTTAGGGCAGTTGTTTCACACAAATCAATTGAGCTTCAATATTAGGTTAGTCTCCAAACTGGTAGTTTATAGTTAATAGCTAAATTTAGGCCTAGATGAAATAGGAGTCGGGCTGCATGTCAGGGACTGTTAACATATGCTCCTAGCAAGAGTAAAAGAAAAAAATGGGGGGAAAAGCAAGAAAAAATGAAGAAGAAGAAAAAATGAAAAAAGTAGGCTGTTAGAAAAAAGCATATAAAAAGAGTAAAAATATACTTAATGAGTAGGTACCGAGCTGAAATTCTTTGTATTTTCTTTAACACGAAGCATTTCAGGGGTGTCCTTTACTGCTGTTACTTTGCCCTTAATGTTTTTAAGGTCAATCTGGTATTGAAGCTACAGAGAAAAAAGCACAAGGGCAGTCAAAGTACTGCACACAGGAAAAAAAAAAAAGTGCAGGGTAACAAATATGCTTCAATTATGTTCAGATGAACACAACCAATGCATTTAATCATTAATAACTTGTTGACAGAATGAGATGGAATCAACTGATACAGTTTAAAAGTTCCAGAGCTGTGTCTGTGAGTCCTCACACACAAAAGACAAAAATCAAGGACAACATTACAAACGCAAGGTCCAACTTACTGGGAACAAAGGAAAGAATGAAAACAGTGACAAGAGACTTGGAAGAAAAAAAAAAGTCTTACAGTGCTGAAGTTCTTCTGGTTCTCCCGCACTCTCTGCATCTCAGGGGTGTCCAGAACTGCATTGTAGTGAGACCTGGTCTTCTCTGCCTCCTCCTTGTACTTTTTCTGTTTGGAAAAATGAATAATGCTTGACGTGACTTTTATACCATGGTTATGGATGACACAAGGTATCTCCAAAAACAATATTCTGATTAAAAATACAAATAAATAAAAATACATTTATTACTTAAGTTTCGTAGAAAAATATCACACGATCAGTTCGGCTATAAGCCATTACCTGGCTCACAATGTTCCTGATTTGCTGAGCGTGGATGATGTCGGGGGTGTCAATCACAGAGGTGTAGCTGGCCCTGTCCTGCTCAGCATTGTGCTTGTACTTAACCTGTAAAACATGGCTTTCAGCTGAGAGACACCTCTTACTTGGTGGTAACATGAACAGTTTCTTGTTTAGGACAGTGACATTGCTAACATTACAGCAACATGTTTTTTTTTTGTTGCTGTTGTGTGTTTGTTTTTTTAAAAAAAATATGTACAGTAGGACTTCCTAAAACATTCATGAGCACTGTATAAATAATACAAATAATTTAAAAAGCAACACTAGGATTTAGAAATGGCTTATGCTAAAATTTGTGAGGTGACATTAGGAGATTTTGATGTATGACTTTACAGGCAAGCTTTAACTTATGAAGTTATGAGATGTTGTCTATAAAGTATCCAATCCTTTCATTTCCTTTTATTTAAATAAGCTACATTGTAAAGGACATACACAGTTCTTCAAATTGGAGTTATAAATGCTACAGTCTTTACCACTTTCATTTAAGGATATGAAAATCATTCATTTGGCTGACATATGAGCTTCCAAAATAAACAAAATAAGCAGTCTTATTGGAATGTGCTTTATAATAGTTTTTAAAACAAATAGACCGCCAGCTTTTCAGTTGAAGAAAAGAAAATTTCATGCTCCTGCATGAAAAATATACAGTAATTACACCTCCTTAAAGCTTAATGAATGTACCATACAACATAAGGATAAACAATTACAGTCTACATTAAGCTTTAGAGTCATTTATATTTTAAAAAACAAAACAATGTATTATGGAAACCCAATGTAAGTACTGTTGAAATAAGATACAAACTTTTATCTTGATAAAATTATACATTCACCACAAAAAAAAAATTCTTTGAATTCTTTGTTAACATTGTCACTTGATGATTAAATGTCCACTCTAACATCTTTCAATAGGATGACCGATGATCCATCCACTAACCTGGCTGAGGATATCTGTAGCATTTCTTGCTCTCATAAAGTCTGGAGTATCAGTAGCCAAAGCCAACATTCCTTTGCCCTTTATCTCTTGCTCCAATGACTTCTTATACTCTCTCTGTGGAGATTTAAAGAATGTTGAAGATTGTCCAATCAAATAGCTTTAAAATAAAGAACACTGTATATGCAATGCTGGAACATTACAGCGAGGAAATATCAACATATCTGCATACAGGCTTCAAGACTAATATTAGAGGTTAAACAGCTTCATTAAGAAGATCCTTATTTTTAACAGCATCAGGGTATGGGTAAAGTCCTGTTAGAAAATAAGAGCAATATTAAAAACACAGAAATTCTGGAAGAAGAAAAAAAAAAGATTTAGTGAGAAGCGGAGTGGGATCAGTAAAGTTTTATTACCAAACCTGGTTAGAGGATCGGGTGGCTTGATCCATTAGGGAAATGGACATTTTAGTGATTAGCAAGAATCAGGACTCTGTTAGTGCGGTAAAGAGGTTAAAGAGTCATGACTTCAAGAAGAAGAAGAAGAGTGAGACATGGGATGGCTTCAGCCTGTGCCATTCCTACCTCGTTGAGGATCTGAGTAGCATTCTTTGCTCTTAGCAATTCAGGAGTTTCCTCCAACTCTGTAAGCCCTTTACCCTTCACCCCTTCCTCTAGATCCCTCCTATACTCTTTCTACAAGGTGGAGAAGAATAGAGATACTGCACAGAGAGCACACGACAAGGCACATACATGCAGTACCGGACACAGCACTGCTCACACATGGAGCTCAATGTCACCATGCCTCTGTTCCAAATGTGTGTATTTCTGAGGTCATATTATACATCATATATCATATATATTATACATCATTTGATTTGGTAAGCATGACTGTAATATGCTCCATTAATTATGTGCTGCTGTTTTAGTGGCGAATTCAGTATGTTGTTTCAGAATTGGCTTGCAATTTATTTTTTTTTAAATCACTGTCTTTTAAAAGATGAACAAAGGCACTAGTGATACACATTTTATCAAGTGTTTCTCAAGCAAACATATCAACACAATATTTAAGAGATGTTTTATGTTCGTATAATGTTAGCATTAGAAATAATCCAAATCACCAAAGTTAAGACTATGCAGAAATGTTAATAAAAACACACACTCAGGGGTAATGAATGTGGATTTGGAGGGAAGTAGAAGAGCATCAACAGAAGTAAAGACAAAACTGACAAACAAACTCACAAAAAAACTGGAACATTTAATTGACAGGAAGTTGGATGGGGTATTATTGCCATATTATGACTGGGTGGTAAAAACATGCAAACTAACCACAACCTACGCAGCTGTGACCAGGAACATTGCAGTAAGTTTGGTGGGTCTTAGTATGATTACTGGGAAGGGAGGAACAAAATATAGACTGGTCCATTTGTTACCTCACTAGCAATTTTGGTGGCATGTCTGACATGTAACATTGCCGGAGTGACCTCCAAGCCTGACAGGTTCCTGCCTTTCATGTTTTCCTCATAGTCCTTCTTATAGTCTTTCTATCCACCGCAAAGATAAGAGAGTGAAAAACACGTGAAACCTCAATAACATAGGCTTAATGTAACCTCTGCTGGTCTGAACAGGTCCTCAAATAACTGCTGTTTTCTTATCCCCCAAATGTAGAATCAGCATAAAACTGAGCAGGGAATGGCTGAAATTAAATATCCACATTCAAATAATTCAACATACAT
Source organism: Ictalurus punctatus (assembly GCF_001660625.3). NCBI lineage: Eukaryota > Metazoa > Chordata > Actinopteri > Siluriformes > Ictaluridae > Ictalurus > Ictalurus punctatus. The sequence goes on from NC_030421.2 coordinate 22,683,265, forward strand.
AAGACATAAACATATGACAGACAACAAAACTTACAGTACTTTACCTTCTCCTCAAGCCCTGAGTGTCAGTTGTCACTTGCCGGTTTTAAGACTTGTCTTTTATAATTAAAGCAATAAATCTGTTTTTCTTAATACAAGTCAATACATCTGGAATGGTTCAATTTCCAAAATATGAAATAGAGATTCTTCATGCAAAGTTAAATCACCACTGTAAGATCCTGTAGTGACTAAATCACTGATTTACCTGGCTCTGCATATGCTGTGCTTCTTTGGCGCTCACATAAGTCGGAGTCTCAAAGTCCAGCATGGCCTTGCCTCTCTCCTTCTCATATTTCTCCTTGTACTTCACCTGATTTTAGAGAGAATCCCAAAGGTCAAACACATGTGGAATGGTTAATCCCCAAGAAAATATGCTGTTTGGCAAGTATGCCTAAACATTATTTGTTAAAATGCATCTAACTGTTCATTAATTTTGAACTTCATAAACAATTAACAGTTTCAAGAGTGTTAGTGAGCATAAAACTAACTTGCCTGACATACCGTATACAGTACAATCTAATTTTAAGCAAGACTTTATGTACTCCAAATGTTAATACTATAAGATAAGCATTTAAGCGCTGAGAAAACTCAGTAAAAAGAAGAATAATTGCATCTATGGTCATTCCAGTGCATAAACAACTTCATTTTTTATTGAAATGGTGTGCGAACACGTTTTACTACTTCTATATAAAGCCGCTTACCAAAACTGTAACTGTAAAAAGGTTTATTGCAAAAATTAACCCAGACAAATAAAACAATACAGAAATAGCTGGCCTGTGGGAGTATGAGCTGCTGCCTTAAAGGTAAAATCAGAAGCAACAAGGTTTATTTTCACACCTATGTTGATTTATACACATGTACACGCGCGCACACACACACACACACACACACACACAGTTTTCAGGTGATGTCGGTTTGAGGCCAGGATATACACCATGTTGTAACTTACATTACTCTGCAGCTCTGAGGCCTCTTTGAGATGAAGCTGCTCAGGAGTGTCAGGAATCAAATGGTAGTGACCTCTACTCTCCTCAAATTTCTTCTTGTACTGGTACTAAGAGGGAACCCCCAAGCAAAGCAACTCAGTATAACAATACTAACTAATTCAACTAGTGCTAAACCACTTCTCACCCATTTGACTAAATTAAAACAAAAGAAAATAAAATAGAAATAATATAATATAATAAAATAAAATGCAGAACAAAAACCCTAAATGTGTATTTCTAGAATACCACAATTTTTGTGGGGGAAAAATCTAACAAAATGTAGGGAGCCGCTGAAAAGAAACTTCCCAGTGCGCACGAGAAACTCTTCGTGTGCGCACACGAAAAGTTTCGGGTACGCGCGCGAAACTTTTCGGAGCGCACGCGTTACAGTTTCCGGTGTGTGTATAGCTCTCTTCCGGCCGGTAACCAAGAACAGAAGTAATTTCTTTGTACTGAAGGCCGAGTTTCTCCGTTTCTTTATGTGTAAATGAACGGTGGCAATGAAGCAAACGCAAGAAAACTATACACACACCGGAAACTGTAACGCATGCGCACGCGAAAAGTTTCTTGTGCGTACAGGAAAGTTTCGGGGGGCTGGGGGGGGGGGGGGGGGGGGGGGGGGGGTTGATCTTGTGAAAGGTTTAATTTTTTTTGTCTGTTTTTTTTTTTTTTCCCCCAGATTATTTATTTATTTATTTATTTATTTATTTGTTTGTTTGTTTGTTTATTGCACAGGTCACTTCAGGGGCTCCGTAAAAAATATTTCCTGGGGAAAACTTTCTTAAAATATTATCCCAAAATGAAAAAAAAAGATTTATAGTTGAATAGATAGATAGATAGATAGATAGATAGATAGATAGATAGATAGATGGGATCAGTGGGATCAATGGGATAAAAAGAGGGAGAAGGTTATCCAGGGGGTTCAGGTTTGTTTTTGTTTTGTTTTTTTTGGTTATTGAGAATTATACTTTGGAAAATGTAGGATGACTTTAGTCTGGTTCTGTGATCATGTGGGTGGAGGCAGCACAAATGTGAAAGGTTAAAGCTAGCTGAAAGGTAACTGCTGGTTAGGGAAGAGTTTTGGAGTCAGAGATGAGGCAGGTGAGGGTCACTACCAGATGATGTCCTTCACAAATGGGTAAGAGTTTCAGGTTAGCTGCATCACTGAGAATAATGGAGGTTTGTAATGATGCGGTTAAAAATGATGGAGTTAATGGAAGGTGAAAGGGGAAATGAGGTTTGTGAAAATCTTACACTACTGGCCAGCTTGCTGGTACTCAGGTTGTGCTGCATGGCCAGAGACTCAGACATGTCAGTCACAGGTTTATGGATCTTCTTCAGGTCACCCTTATATTTCACCTGCAAGAGAGACATAGCAGGAATTGCTTTGTAGCCTTTATTATCTACATGCATGCTTTAAACTGGGAAACCTCCTAATTTTCTTGTTGTTTATTGTATAGATAGATATAAATATAATCCAAAGTACACACCTCGCTTGCAAGTGTATTGGCATCCTTCAACGTCTGATAAATCTTACTGTTCTTCAGGTCATACTGTGGTCTCTTTCCTTTCATCTCCTTGTCAAACTTCTCTTTGTATTTCACCTTTTTTGGACAAGAGTAGAATTAGTAGATAATAAATAATGCAGGTAGAGTCAGCCATAATTCGAATCCCAAAATAAGAGATACATTTTGTCATTAGTTACATGCACTTGTTGATACAGGAAATCAAATCAATTTGCTACAACAGTCAGGCAGTCAAGAACCTGAGGAGACCGATTTAGAGCAACATATGCCTTCTAGTAAATCCATGACATTCTATATCAGATGAATAACTCCGAAGACAAATATCAAGCAGATATAAATATAAAGAGATATCAAGCACAGCACCCAGGTGTGGACAGAAGGATGTTAACATTGGGTCTTCACAACACATTCATAAGCACTGTATACATTTTATTTAGCAATGCTAAAGGATTTATATACCGCTTATTTTCAATAACACTAGGTATGTTAAAGATAAGCTTTTTTTGTAGCATGTGCCTCCATATAAGAGAGAAAAATACCCAGTCATCATTCTTGGTCAACTGTTGACCAGAACAAAGTATCTGTCATTTTGGATAACTATCTTGTAATTTTTTGAGAAATTGTGGATGAAATTATATCAACTTTTTGGATATGTGATTACTGTATAAATTTCATAGAGGAGTTTGGAACTGGAACTTGCTGAACTGAATGTGCTGTTAGTAAAATAATAATAATAATAATAAAATACTAATAATTTTTGTATTAAAGATTTTTGAGTCACAATCCTGAACCATCTGTCTCTAATGATCTCTTTCATGAAATGCCACACCACAAAAGTCACACTACATCAAAATAACTCATCAAGCATTTCCTTAAAAAATATTTATAAATGTGTCACAAGGGCCCAATGTTGGTAGCTTTCGTATGTTGGTAGTGTTATCCCTCAAATATATATATATATATATACATATATATTTGATTTTTTTTCTCCAAAATGTGGAAGGACCTCCAGATCTGAAGAAACATTACTCTGTGAGAACAAACATCAAACAAAAACAGAATCTCATGAGGATTGTGTAGCGCCAATAAACCCATTGTAAGTTTAATGTTTTATGAATGCCTTTTTGCAGTGGATTAACAATGCCATCTAGTGCTCTCACCATCTCAGCAAGGCCAACTGGATCTGCACAGTCCTCATTTTGTAAGGATTGCCAGAACATATAAATTCTGATAATGATGTAATAATTCATTTTACACTTCACTGGAAAATAAAAATGCAATGAACTACTCAGCTACGCTTGGCAACAAGGCAAAAGCTTGCATGACAAACAGAAAAGAGGGACAAGAGTAGAATCAGAGTGAGTGGGATATGGAAACAGGAATAAGCAAAATTGCAGGAAAGAGAGTTGTTGGTAAGGAGTGTTTTAGCGTTCACTTTCTTAAAAATAACAGTGAGTGCCACCAAAGATTCAGTCAGAGAGGACAGAGAGAGACGACGGAAAGGTCAATTGCCCTGCGGTCAGGGTCCATCCTTACATCACTAGTCAGAGCACTCATTTTCTTAATATGCCGCATCTGGGGAGTATCAAAAGAGGCAGTTCCATGGAGGGAAGGCTTGGCCTCCACCTACAAAGTGCAGTGAGATGGCAGGGTGACAGCAATGAAAATGACACAGGACAAAAATGGACAGTAAATAGATGGATAGATATGCACAAACATGAGGATGAATACATGAATATATGACTGGTATGAATATGGTGACAGTTAAGTTTACAAGTTAAATGTATCTAAATGTACATAGATCCATGGTCAGAGGACAGTCAATGGTCACAAAGACAGTATTAGACATTGCTTTTAATGCTGGCTGGTAAGAAAAGCGCTGATGGAGCATTTAACACTACTGTTACAGCTATTACAAGAGCAATAAAAAAAAATTCTCATAACTTGGAACATGGCAATTGTTATGGTACAGCACAAAAAAAGAAGCAGAAGTGGAAATATGATAAAAGACTGGCTAAAAGTAAGGGCAAAAAAATTACCAGGCTGGTAAGCTTGGACACTTCAGTGGCCAAGTTGATATCAGGACGGTTGACCAGTGATCCTCCACGGCTGGCCTCCTGACGAGCCTTGTCACGGTAACCCACCTATAAGTACAGCAAAATATTTAATGTGGTTAAGAGTAACTGGCATGGCTCCCAAGTGGCACAACAGAAAAAGGATACAAACTTGAATCCCGATGATGCTAGTCAAAACCGACCGTGCTGTCTGGGTATAAGAGATGGAATATTCTCTCCCCTGTCAATCACAGCAATACTAGGCAATTATGGGCATCTGTGAGCTAATGTGTGCAGAAGAGGGCAAATAGCTCTTTCCACCAAGAGTGTTATGCTGCCCTGTGCTCTTCAAAAATATGCAGTTAGCTGACTACATATCTCAGAGGAAGAATGTTTTAGTGATCACCATCACCGGTTGGTAGCTGTTGCATGATAGGGGAGAGCTGGATGGTGGGTGGGAACTGGCAGGATGGCCAACATAAGAAATAAAAAAGAGCAACTGGCACAATCCTAACTACGTCCTATTATAACAGCAAGAATTCTGAATCATTAGAACTTATTAGAGAAAGTGACTAACTTGTTGTGTCACCTTGAAGACGTTCACCACTTATCTGATGAAGCCTCTCGGATTAGTGGTGAGACATCTTCAAGATTGTAGCACAAGCCGGTCATCGTCACTTACGACTACAACCAAAAACAATGGCCTGGATAACTGAATGCCTTCAGAAATGTTTTTGAGTGGAATGAGTGGAAATTACCTCACTGATGAGCTTGGCAGCCTGGGTAGCCTTCAGGATGTCGGGGCGATCAGCAACAGATGTATAATGCAGCTTGGCCTTAGCTTCCTGTTTATAGTTGATCTAACAAAGATGAGAGCACAGAGATAAACCTACTGCACACTAATCATCTAATAACAACCAGGCGCTAAAACATTACACTTTCAGATAAATGGTTCCTCAAGGGTTCTTTGGATGATTAATGGCGTACTCTAGGAACGTTTTCTGAAAGGAAAGACACTGTTACTCAAAACTTAATTGGTTCAGCAAGACACCAAAAGCTGAAGAAAACTTAACAGTGCCAGATTAAACTTTGCATGCTTTTCAGCTCACTGGGTGGTAAGGAAAGCCTTACTGTTTTATCTTTTTCAAGCCAAACAGACTCACGTTGCTCTGGTTCTTGGCCACGTCAATGGCATGCTGCACATCTGGAGGTACAGTCATATTGTTGTACTCAGACTTTCCTTTCGCCTTCTCAAACTTTTCCTTGTACAATTTCTGTGGAAAGATTACATGAACCGTAAAGTCATTACGATCCAAATTAGTTCATATAAATATGAACATACTGAAGACTAGCACTTACAGAACTTGTCATTTTGGTCATCACTTTGCTGTGGGCTGTGTCACGGGTCTCAGGCAGGGTGGTGAAAGAGCCAGACTGGCGCTCCTTCTTGCTGGCCAGCTTGTATTTGCTCTGCAAAGGAATGTTTAAATAAGATGACAGTGTTCTTTCTCTTGTGTGTAAACCAATAACAACCACTTTTTATAATGTAAATATATATCTGCTGTAGACATCAACACTGAGGTAATTTTACTACCTCAGAAACCAGACCAGACACTGATTTAGCATGGAGGATCTGAGGGGTATCATGGACAGCGTGGTAGTGTCCTCTGGCTGCTTGATACTTTTGCTTGTATTTGATCTGGTGAAGAAGCACAAAGAATTTATATAGTATATAAAAGCAAATCAGTTACATTTACAAGTTTCCATATGAATGATCTGGCACTCACATCACTGGAAAGCTCGGTGTTCTGTTTGGCTAGAAGAGTGTACTTATCATCAGTAATAGGCATCACACAACCTTTCAGCATCTCCTTGTCGTACTTGTACTCAACCTGTAAAGGAACATAGTTTATTCAATCTCTGTATTTGACGTGGAACCAAGGATAAAAGAGAGCAGTGAAAGGCAATGAGCACTTACATCACTCTGCTGGTAGTTGATCTTGGCAGCGTGGACAAAGTCGGGTCTGTCCACAGTCCAAATCCACTTATTCTTGGTGGCCTCATACTTCTTTTTGTAGTCAAGCTACAACAGAAAGGCACATACATGGTTTACATACATTCCTTAAGAAATGAGAGATGAGCCTAGATATTTGCTGAGTGTGAACTTACATTGCTGATGTTCTTGTAAGCCTCCTTGGCAGCCCGGATGTCGAAAGAATCAGGAGCCATGTTGATCTGAGCTTTGTTTTTCTCATAAACTTCCTTATATTTTAGCTGTGAAGAAAATAGCAGCTTGAATATCATACAAATCAATAACTGATTATTTGGATTGATAGATTCTTCAACAAAATTGCAAGACTTACATTGCTGATGAGTTCTTTGACCTTCTTCATGTGCAGATTCAGAGGAGTGTCATGACCAAGTGTGTAGCCTTTAGCCTTATTCTTATTATACTCCATCTTGTAGATGATCTAGAAAAGAAAATTGTCACAATATCATTAATTATGATAAAGTAGCAGATTCTTTACATCCATGGAATACTAAAACATTGACGTCACAGAGTTGAGAAGGAAAAGACAATGGTGAGGCCTTACATCGCTGATCTGCTTTCTACGCTTGTGGACCTGGTGCTCAGGGGTCTCCAGCACTGATGTGTACTTTGACTTGAGACGCTCATATTGAGACCTGTACTTCCACTGAGAAAGGAGAAAATTCACACAAGTCAGAGTCTGGAAATGGCCATACCAAAATGCTCAAAAAGAATTTTATTAATATAATGAGTTGTTTAGCACAATGGAATGATGGGGTTGCTGTGCATATTAGAGGAAGTGAGAAGTGTTATGTATTTTTGCAATACTGTTTTACTATGCCCAAAACCAGAGCTGATACGTTGTAAACTGACATAAACTGTGGTTTGGGAAGTAAAACAGTGTTTTCTTGTATTAGAACACAACAGAAAGCATGCAAATGTTTCCCATTATTAAGGAATATATATCCTTAGATGAACATGCATAAATATGCAAGCAAAAAAAAAGAATTCATGTATTGTGCTATTATGGGTTTAATTAGTATTTAATATTGTACATCAGCATTATTAATTATAAGACTTTAAGTATTTAAAGCAGGTTTCTTAGAGTCAATAGAGCTGACTCTAAGAAAGATAAATTTTTAAAAAATTAAATAAATAAAAAATGGACAAACTCAAACAGAATGATAATGATGATACCTATAATTATGTGTATCTGAATCAACTCACACTTTCCACACTGATTAATGCAGTGGGTATGTTATTTAAGCTGTGGTTGACGATGAAGCGTAGCCAAAAAGTGATGATGGGGAATCATTTCAACAAAAAAGCAATTAGGATGGATGGAGAATGGAGGTATTAGGTTTCCAGGGGCCTGTGGCAATGCCTGCAGGCAGATGGTTACCTTACTCCACATGCTAGTGTTGTACATGGCGTTCAAAAGGTCAGGACGATGCAGCTCATTGCAACCGCTCTTAAGCAGCTCTTTGGCCCTGATTTTATACCTGACCTGTTCACAGAGGAGACATACACATACACACACACAGGTCATGCTACAGGGTAAGAGGAGAATGCACAAGGGGATCTTGCAGTCCAGAGAGTGGTTTGCACTTATATCAACCTGCCAGGTCCAGATAGGTGCCATCAATACGATTAATTATAAAATGAAGGAATTTCTGAGCCAGTAGTACTATTACTGGTACTATTTATAATAGTATTGGAAAACTATTCTGCAAATTTACTATCTGAAGTGTACAGATTGATTATGTGCACACTCAAAAGAACTGACTGTAGAAACCACTAAACCAGTGCATCATCCAGCAGATCTGAGACGACCTCATGCTCGGGACCTGTGGGCAAGTAATCTGGAGCTAGAGGGCTTTACCTGGCTCATATTGTTGACCTCTTTAGCCAAGAGGTTTCTAGGATCATCTACAACTATGCTGTACTTATCCTTAGTCTTCTCATAGGCTGCGCGGTAGGATCTCTGCTCAGAACATTAAAGGAAGAATTAAAGACCCCTGCCTCCAGTTTAACATTCAACCAGGAGACAGATACTTTTCATTCATCCATGGGAAAGAAGAATTCACAATGGCATGTAAATATGATAGAACACTGTTTCAGAGTAAAAGGCATCACCAATGTATTTGTACTGAAATTTACCTTTACACCTGTTTCTACTTTAGAGAAAGAAACCATGTCAAGCTTTTATATACCATACAATATACAACGGTCATATCATTTCTTTAATAATTATTATAATTATAATAATCATTTGCTTTTTGCTATTAATTAATTTAATGATTTTTTAAATTAAAAACAAAAGAAAACTATTTTGACTTACATCATTGGAGAGGGCAGTAGCATTTCTAGCAGCTGCAAAGAATGGTGTGTCACATGTGTACTTGAAGTTGCCTTTGTTCTTCTCATATGACGCCTTGTACAGTCTCTGTTAACAAAATAACAACATGTGATAAGCATTAATATTTAGTAGTACTGTGTAAGCTTATATAATTCAGACATACTGTAATACAATATATTTTAGATATTGTTTCCTTGAATTGGAAACTTGTCTTGGAAACATCTCTTCTTGTTTTCCAGTTACTTATAATTGTATATTGTATTTTGTTTATTCTGTTCTTATTGTACTTATTTTATTTCATTCTATTTTAATGAGATTTGTTTAAATTAAGTTGATAGTTGTGTGTTGTGTGTGTATTGTGCTGTGTATATATATATATATATATATATATATATATTTTATAATGTTACATGTAAGAAATTGACCTGAGCTTCTACATAAGCATTTCAATGTACATATGTCTTGACATACTGTGCAGCTGACAAATAAACTTGACTTGAATTCAGGACTGAAGTGTTTTACCTCACTGTACAGTGCTTTGTTATGCTCAGCCTGCTTCAACAATGGTGTGTCCCAAACGTAGCAGCCAATGCCTTTGATCCAGTCCAGATCCTCTTTGTATTTGAACTGCCATATAGGAACGTGAGAAAACAGCATGTTCAAAAGTGCCTTTCAAAGGAATTACCCTGATGCTATTATATATGAAATATAAGTTGCTCTCACATCACTAATGCAGTCGCGGACAATCTTGCTGTGGAAGAACTCAGGACGATCTGGGATGGACTTCCATGTGCCCAATGAGCTGATGTATTTCTCCCTGTATTTAACCTGTCGTAGGGAGAGAAAGACACTGAAAGACCCCCGAAACCAAATTTCCAAAGCATTTAAAATGGAGAAATATTTATTACTGACCTCGCTGATGTCATCTCTGACCCGCTTAGCACAAACAATGTCCCGGGCATCCTTAGTGGTATGATAATGTCCTTTAGCTAACTCAAAAGTCTCTTTGTAACGCAGCTATAGGGAGAAACAGGTATCAGATCTATAGAGGCACGGACAGACTATGAAATTTTAATAGTAAGCCATGTATACTTACATCACTGGAATTAAGGTAAGCCTTTTTCGCACGGATTAGAATGGGTGTGTCATGGATGGCGGTGTACTTGTGCTTCATCTTCTCATACTGTTCTTTGTACTTGGTCTAGAGGTAAAGAAGGTCCATGTAAATGTATATAAGTATGTGCAAGTATAGCGGTTAAAACTTTATAATTTTCATCAAGAATCTGACCTACCTCACTGTACACCACTTTCATAGATCTGGCATGATTCAGGATAGGGGTGTGAAGCTCTGGAGTGTAGAAGGCTCTTTCTTTGGAAGCCAAACCAGTGTACAGCCACTATAGAATGGAAAGACATATCATACAAAATTCTTGTTCAATTATGCAATTACTCACATGAGCAAATAAAACAGGAAGCTCAGGATAGCCCCATAAATGCACCCCACAACTGTTCATAAAATATTGTAAAAGTGCCTTACCTTATTGGTAAGAGTCTGGGCCCACTTGGCTCTCTTGAATTCGAGAGCATCACCAGTAGTGCTGCACTGAGTCTTCTGCACATTTCCAGCAGCTTTGTACACCAGCTAAAGGCAAAAGGAGAAACATTGCTTTGAATGTTAATCTGTTTAAAGATATATTAAATAGATCTGAAGTGCTATGAACACAAACTCACATCACTTAAGTGAGTCTTCAGTTCAGACACACGCTTGTACTCTGGTGTGTCCAGGACCAAAGAGAAGTTGGGAAAGTTCTTCTTGGCCTCAACATCGTAGGAAGTCTAGAGGGTGAAAGTAAAATATTAAAGACTTAAAAACACAAAATATCACAATGAACTATTTTCAATGTGCATGCATGGCAAATGACGAAGATGAATATATTTCTAAACGAATAGTTACCCTGAATTTGTTGATTGCACGGATGCGGACCATTTCAGGAGAATCAAACACGAAGCAACCAATGCCTCTCAGCCAGTGCAGATCCTCTTTGTACTTCAACTATAAGGAATACAAGCAAACACAGTTAACACAAAAATTTGTTACCCATACACTACAATAGATAAATTGAGGCATGAATGGGCAATAAATAAAGCCAGTAAATAAAATACTAAATACGAATCCATATGAACACAACGTCATGAAGGTCTGAAGAGGATAAACAGAACATACATCACTGTTGATTTCATTGACATGAGCGCAGTGCATCAGCTGTGGCGTCATTGGCATTGGCAGTAGTGTCCCTCTGCTGTTGTAGTACTTTTCTTTATAGCAAACCTGTTGAGAAAAAGCACACAAATGTGAAATTAGAAACGTTCACTTGGAGTATTCAGGTATTACCTGTAGTTTCTTTAACAGAGTGCTCTTTTAAAGTTTAGAATAAAATTAATGGAATGAACTGCCTAAACGTGCGGAATAAACAAACCAACCATGCTTTACTCACATCACTGATGGCCTCCTGGGTGGCCTTAACCTGTCTGATCTCAGGGGTGTCATACACAGAGTGAACCTTGTCCTTTTCCTTTTCATACTGGGCACGGTATAGTCGCTAAAAGAATAACAATACAGATAAAATATAATACAGTGCTTCTTCTAATCATATTGTATCTTAGTGTAGATGCTGAACGTTTGTCTTACTTCATTGATGACTTGGTTGGCCTTTCTTATAGTGACAAAATTGACACCATCGGGGTCCAATTTGTAGCTCCTGGCTTTAGTGAGTTCATGAGCTTCCTTGTACTTCACCTTTAGGATGTAAACAGATTTCACGTTTGCACGGCATATTGTCAATATCAGCTGAGAATACCTTAACCATGAAGTATGCTGTCCTCCTTACATTGCTGGTGGTGATGTTGTTGGCCTTGGCTTGCAGGGCAAGTGGAGTGTCAAAGGGAAGAGAGTAGCCAGTGGGCATAAAACTCTTGCTTGCCTCTTTGTAGATGTGCTACATAGTAAAAACATGAAGAAAAAAATTGCACAACAGATATACATACATCCATGATTATAAACTAATATAGTTTGCTAGAAAAGAAATCTTACGTCACTCTGGATGTAGTTGGCCAAACGAGCCCTTTCAGTCTCCAAAGTCTTAGCAGGAGCAGTGTTTGTACCTTTCACATTGGTGGCATAGTCATGACGATAGTTGAGCTGAGAATGCAAAAGACAGGAGTTAGGGGTCTCTACAATAAAAATTAAAATATTGAGTCAAGCTGAAGGTGTATGTATGGTTAAGAGAAGCAGGATGTTCACTAGAAATATTCTGGTAGTATTTTAAAAACCTTACATCACTCAGGTTCAGGGCGCTCTGCTTGCATGTCTCATACACTGGGGTCTCTGTTACTACAGAGAAGTTCTTCAAATGTTCAATTCCTTTAGCTCTGTATAGACTCTGAAACAGGTAAGTAAAAAAGGTTCAGTTAGAAGTGTAGAGAGACCTTGAGTTGCTGGCTTTACTGAGGAAGGACATCGCCGATATTTTTTAAAAAGGAGCTCCAGAAGCTCCAGGAGACTCTCGGGGGTGCGCTGTCTACTATCCAGCTCGACCTGCAGGCCGTGAAAACACAGCTGGCTAGTGATAAAGATGCTACCGAGGCTACCATATCAACACTGAAAGGTACTGTTGGGGAAATGGAGCACGCTCTCTCCGGTTGCACCGATGACATAGTTCACATGAAGACTACTATCGAGTCTCTCACTGCGACTGTGACTCAATTAGAGAATAAATGTGAGGATTTGGAGTCGGGGTCACGGCGCAATAACGTTAGGCTAGTGGGAGTTCCAGAGGGCCCGGACGCCTGTACAACTGCTGCTGTAGCGGCCTTGTTAAAAGAGGTGTCTGGTCTGGAGAAGGAGCCGGTTTTGGACTGGTCCCACCGGACCCTTCAGCCGAAGCCCAAGCCTGGTGAACGACCACGAGCTATTGTGTGCAGATTCCATTATCACAGTAACTGTGTTGACATTTTACGCCGTGCGAGAGAGATCCAGCGGATTAAAGTGAGGGATTTGACCATCTCCGTTTTCCCTGACTATACAGCCAAGACAGCCCGGGCCCGGGCCGCATTTAACGAGGTTCGGCGTCAACTTCGTGGTATTGAGGGCGCTCGCTATGGAATACTTCACCCAGCTCAGCTTCGCATTACACATAACGGTGTTCAGAAGGACTTTATTTCAGCGGAGGAAGCAGGAGACTATGTTAAACTCTTGATATCGGGTTGAACTGCATCACCTACACAGCGGAGTCTTTTTCGCTCTTCTTTTATTTGTATTTTTTGCACTCGGCCTTCCAGCTCTACAGAATTAGGATTTTGATTGAAGATATTGTCGTTGCATTACTCCACCTAGATTTTGTGGATTTACTCCTCTTAAAATTTACTTCTGTATTAAGGTGCTTCTCTGTTTTGATGCTCTGACCGGGTTAGAGTTTCTGTTGATTTAATTTTATTAGTGTTATCTCATCGGCTTTACGTGCTACACTGTTATATTATTTGTTACAAGTCTTTGAAAGGTAAGGACATTATATTCATTATTGTGTGCAGACTGTTTATCAGACTTGGTAATTTTGTTGGTTAGTCCAGCTTACTCTCCGAGTTGTTTTCACATTGTGGGCAACGTTCGGTTTTTGTAGGATACACTGCTGTCTCATTTGTTTATGGAGACTTTGGGTGTGGGAGTTTGGAAGATTGTGAGAGTAAGCAGAACGTGCCAATGCTTTGAAGGATGTAATGTTATTTAATTGCGAATCTGTTTTTAGAGGATTTAAACCTAACACGGTGAACAAATTATATTATGGAATTCAGGCAATTTTACTGAGGTTATCTCATACAGTGTAGCAAGTAATAATCTGGAAAGACCTTTGTAATATCACAATCTAAAACTGGATTTAAAGAGAAGCAAATTAGTAAATGAATCACATGTAAATGAATCATATGTAAATGAATCATATGAAAATGTATCACCTGAATATGAATCTCATGAAAATGAATCTCATGAAAATGAATCACATGTAAATGAATCATATGAAAATGTATCACTTGAATATGAATCTCATGAAAATGAATCACATGTAAATGAACCATATGAAAATGAATAAATAAATTAAAGACAGAAGTGTAGAGAGGCATGTGAGCCATGATTCAGAGTGTAATAGAGTGCATACTTACCTCGCTCTGCAGCTTCATGGCCTGCTTGCAGCGCAGAATTTCAGGAGTATCCCATGCATAACATCCAACACCCTTCAGCCAGTTCATATCATCTTTGTAAAAGATCTGGCGATAAACAAGAACACGTTCAATGTCAAGAAAAAGTAGCTTTGGTTTCAATCGGAGATCTTTTCAAATGGAGGCTTTACAAGGTTTGTAATTGTTCATGAGGCATTTGTAATCCATGTGTAAGCCAAAAGGACTGCAGTACACTGCATTCTATAGTTCAGTTACACTGTTGTGTGGAAAACAGCTCAGTGACTGCTTTAAAAATTTACTGAATCAAACACTCCGCTACAATATGAGACAAAGCAAGAAACGGGGGAAAAAACAACAAAAAACCCTGTATATAAAATGTGAAAGCAGTGCATTTACTCACATCACTCAGCTGCTCATTGACTTTGCGGGCATGTACGTAAACCTGCATGTCAGGCAGGCAGATCCACTGGTGCAAGTATTTACGATAGTCCACTTCACTGATCATTTTCTGGGTGTTGCGGGCAGCCACTACTTCTAACATATCAGGAGGTACATGGATTTTGGATTTTGTCTTTTCCCAGTTCTCCCTGTACAAACGCTGTGAAAGAACATACAAAAGTAAGAATTAGAAAAGGTTTATAATTGCTGTGATATTATAAATCACAGGAACATATCAGAATATATCACATACATCCAAGTTGAGTTTTCCAGCTTTGATGCATCTGGCTGTGGCTGGGTCGTCCTCCAGACACTTAGGCAGACTGTACAGGGACTTAAACTTCTCATAATCTTCTTTGTATTTCACCTGTAAGAAATCACAGTATATTCAATCGATACGTCCAGAGAAATTTCTTTTTGTCATTTTGAATATTGGTGAAGCTGTGTAGAAATGTACTCACTTTGCTCAGGAGGACCTTCTGCTGTTTGGCATGGACCAGAGCATTAGAGTCCTGAGGAATGCTATAGCTCTTGTCCTTGATTTTATCCCAAAGGGCAGAATAGGTTTTCTGTGGTAGAAAAGACAGTGTTTACAGACACTCAGCCCAATAACATAAATCGAAGCTAAAATCATTTTAACACCATACTGTTTTCTTCAGACTTACAGTGCTGTAAAGTTGCTTCAAGTTGTAGCATCTTACATAATCAAAAGTGTCCAAAATAGTAGTGTACAAATGCTTCTCTTTGTGATAGGCCTCTCTATAGTTCAGCTGTAAGTAAAGTACAAATGACACAGCATATTAACATTTAAATGCACAACAAAACAGAACTCAAAGTTTGTTAAAGAAAATAACAAAATAATTTACTGAAGTTGTACCTCGCTGGCCCAGGTGTGGCCCAGTATAGCAGTCACGTACACAGGAGTGTCTGTCACAATAGAGTAGTTATTGAACTCTTTCTTGCCCTCTGCCTTGTACTTGATCTGATTAAAACAAATGTAAAAGGTCAAAAAGTGCAAATATAGATGTTCAATAAATATTGCAGCTAATATAAGTGCTACTCACGTCACTCTGAAGCTCATAAGACTTCTTGGCACGCACAATTTCTGGTGTGTCCCAGACATAGCAGCCAACACCCTTTATCCAGTTCAAGTCATCTTTATAGAACACCTGCAGCAAAAATAAAATACAAATTATCCCATTTTACTGCTGAAACTGAAACAGTGTAATCCATATCTGATTTAGTTCTGAGATTCATAGATAACACACATCACTCAGGATCTCATTGGCCTTGCGGGCACGGATAGCATCATTCTGTTCTGGATGGCACGTCCACTGGTGCAAGTAGGTGCGGTACTGCACATCGCTTAGGATGTCTTGGCATTTCTTGGCTACCACATGGCTGATCATGTCATGTGGAATGTGGAGCTTAGTCTTGGTAGTATGATAATCCTTATGATAGGTTCTCTGTAAAAATCAAAGAAATATTATGTTATAATACACAGCATAAAAAGCATGATATCTTTAACATTATCAAGCATTAAAAGATTACACTTGATCTAAAATCCTGTGTGATGTAAAAACATGCACTATTGATGTTAGGCAAACTTACCATATTCTTCATCTTTTCCATTTGCCCAGAGTGGACCACCTCAGGGAAGTCAACCAGAGTGTTGGCCATGTAATGGCCCTTGGCTTTCTCATGGGCATCATGGTACTTAACCTGCAAAGTTCAAATGCACAACTAGTTAATTAACTAATGCATACACATGACTTTTATTATTGCTACATTAAACTTAATTATGCATAAACCACACAAACTTAACAAACTGAAGGGACACTCACATCACTGACAATGCTTCTGTTTTTCTTAGCTGATACAAGAGGCAGGTACTCGTGGTTCAGCTGATATCCAGTGGCTTTAGCTTCATCCCAGCCAAGTTTGTACAGTTTCTGTATTAAACAAGAACAATCATGGGTAGGTTATCACAACATGAGCTTTCAAGCACATACCAATCTTTAGTTATGAGCATGAGCCCAAATGAGTTAATTACCTCACTGATGATCTTCGCAACCTCCCTGGAGTGTGCCAGTTGTGGTGTATCTTCAGCTCCAATGTAGTGGCCCTTCTCCAGGTTGAAGGATTCTTTGTATTTCAGCTACATAAGAATGGCACATAGATTTAAAAATCGATTGCAATTTCATTGTAAATTACATTGTAATTTATCTACATGGAAAGTATACACTGATCTCAAACTTTGACTGCTTAATCTGTCTGAGAAATGACACATCAGTCTAGAAAATAAACATAAACAATACCACTTAGAGTAGCTGTAAAATATTATTGAATTAAGTTATATAGACAACAGTTCAGTTTAAGTGACAATGAAAAACAAAAAGCAATTCTTAATAATAAAATTAAACAATTAATTTACTGGTTCACTCAATCCAGTAAATCTTCGAATCTACATTCATTTTCAATTAATCCAAGAATGGACCTTTATTTCACAAAGCACTATGATAATTTAACCAAAACTTTATATATAATGGTAGATTATCTCTAATTAAAGGAAACACTTACATCACTGAGATTGAAGGCATTAACCTTGGCCAAGACAACTTCAGGTCGATCCACAATATTTGTGAACCTGGCAAAGTTATCCTTGGCGTCTTTCTTGTAAATTCTCTGTTTGGAGAGAACAGATGCAGGCATTGCTTTATAAGTATATCTTACTATATACATGACTTCTACCAATTTCAAAAACACAACTTACATCATTAAGAATCTCCTGGGCTTTTCTGACTTTGACATGATCAACTGAGTCAGCTGCTATCCATCCACAGCCACGGATCCATTCCAGATCTGTCTTGTAGATATTCTGAAAAGAGAATAGTCATATATATAAAAGTATTTTTAATGTTCACCAAATTATTCCCAGTAGTCAAAACTACATGTTTACAGAAAAATCGTTTTTACTAGAATGTAACACTTACATCACTGGCAAGATCATATGCTTTGCGGGCCTGAATGACATCGTTCTGATCAGGCAGGCAGGTCCAGTTATGCAGGTAAGTTCTGTAGTTAAAGTCATTGACCTGGATCTGGCATTTCTTGGCAAGCTCAAGAGACAACATGTCCACTGGGAGGTGGAACTTGGTCTTGGATTTGTTAAAGTCTTTCTTGTACAGGGCATCACTAGCAATCTTAGCAGAGTTTATTGCCAGCATGATCAGTGGGTCATCCTCGACACAGCGAGCACCGATATGGTGGCCAAGTTCCTTACGATATATCGTCTTGTATTTGTACTGCAGAAAAAGAAGGTAGAAGGTTTTGCGGAAATTAAAATAAACAATGTCTAACATAAAATTTATTGAGATATAAAGAGAAAAAAAGCTTTTTGCTTTTAAATGCTGCAGGTCTTCTTTACTTACGTTGCTCTGTACATTGGTGGTGGCCATGCACTGCTTAATGGGAACAGCGTCTCCTGGCATAAAATATGATTGAGCTTTTGTCTTCTCCCAGTCCTTTGTGTAGAGTTGCTGTAAGTGATATGTGAAATAAAGTGTTTGTCTTAGCTCAAATAGATATGGTAAAGTATTCCATTTGCACTTGAAAGAGCTAAAAAGGAATTTCTCTTACTGGATGTATAATCTTGGCCACCTCCCTGGCTGTGGCCAGTAGTGGGGTGTCCAACATTGTGTATTTGATCTTATCGTTGTGCCAGGCCTCACGATAGCTTGCCTGAAAGATGAATACGCAGATAAAGTCAATTCTTATACAGGAATGTACAATACCAAATGTCACAAAAGACATACAACTATATAATTCTTATAGTAATATGTCTGCATTAAACAAATATTCTTCAAATCCAAACTACACTATTTGTTTTTTATCATTAAAATTTGAACCAGACTAGTATCTTGGAATTTAAAAAATGGCATTCTCACCTCATTTAGCACGTTTGCCGCATTCTTGGCACAAACAAAGTCAACTCTGTCAATGGGAATAGTGTACTCCTGCTGATCCAGCTTCAGACGGTAACCTCTCTAAAAATACGAATAAAAAAAATCTCTGTTATTTTCTTGTTAATAACAAATATTATGCTCAATATAAAATTACATTAAAGCACATTTACTATTTTTAAATATTAAACTTTAGTTAAATGTCAGCTTCCAAAGTAAAAGAATAGTTTTTAGGGACTTACCTCAGCCAGGATTTTTTGGGCATTCTTCACTTTGACAACTTCCACAGATTCATGGGGGCTCCAGCCACATCCTTTCAACCACTCTAGGTCAGCCTTATATACCGCCTAGGAAGAAGTTTCAAACCAGGTAAGTTGTGCAATAACAACCTGCCACTAACTACATATTCAAGTACTAGTGGCCTTTAAATAACATTTTGAGCCCTTCAGAAGGTATTTACTCACATCACTGCGCAGATCATAGACCTTCCTGGCCTGAACAACGTCATTGGAGTCTGGCAGGCAGGTCCAGTTATGTAGGTAAGTTCTGTAGTTAAAATCATTGACCTGGATCTGGCATTTCTTGGCAAGCTCAAGAGACAACATGTCTGCAGGAAGGTGGAATTTGGTCTTGGACTTGTTGAAGTCCTTCTTGTACAGTGCATCACTAGCAATCTTAGCAGAGTTTATGGCCAGTATAATCAGTGGGTCATCCTCGACACAGCGAGCTCCGATATGGTGGCCAACTTGCTTACGATAATCAGCCTTGTACTTGTACTGTCCAAGATTTAAAAAAAAAAAAAGTTAGTTTGCTATACATTTGAGCAATACTAAATGCAATTGCACGTTTCTATTTGACTTACATCACTAGCAATGTCTCTAGAAGCTTTGGCCTTCAATACAGCAACAGCATCCTCTTTGATCTGGTATGCTTTTGCCTTCTGTGACTCCCAGTCCTTGATGTACAATCTCTGTTAACAGGATAAGGAGTCAGTGATGGTCAAACATTCAATGAAATCCATATAACAAGACAGAATTTATGGGAAGAAAAAAAGAATGTTGAAATTGTATGGTTCACTTACATTGCTAACCGCAATGGCATTGGCCTTCGATAGAATAATTGCTGGTGTGTCTGGCTGGATGTGGATTGTGGTTTTGTCTTTGTCCCATGCCTCTCTATATTTTCTCTGTGATTGGAGAGAATAAATATTTCACCAAAATTAGGCACTGGTTTGAGCAACAGTTATTCCAAGCATACATTTTTATGTAGTGGAACTTGTTGACATGGTACAGTGGGATATTACTGTAATATATGTGATGTATATAAATATATATTATATACAAATAAGACCAGCTTACATCACTGAGGATATCAGCATTTTGTTTGGCCAGGACAATGGAAGGCAAGTCCACTGGGCTGGTGAATGGAAATGTGCTTGGATGCTGCTTGTATAGTTTATCGTTGAGGATCTTCTGGGCATTCTGTACTTTAATAACTTCAAGAGAACCATGTGGCATCCATCCACATCCACGGAGCCACTCTAGGTCAGCCTTATATACAGCCTGGGAAGAGATTTAAAACTGGGTCAGCTGTGACCTTATATAGTGGCAGAGGTCTAACAAATAACTATAGAAAACAGTTAGGAATTCCTCATACACACATACTCACATCACTGCGCAGATCATAGACCTTCCTGGCCTGTACAACGTCATTGGAGTCTGGCAGGCAGGTCCAGTTATGCAGGTAATTTCTGTAGTTAAAGTCATTGACCTGGATCTGGCATTTCTTGGCAAGCTCAAGAGACAACATGTCCACTGGGAGGTTAAACTTGGTCTTGGATTTGTTAAAGTCTTTCTTGTACAGGGCATCACTAGCAATCTTAGCAGAGTTTATGGCCAGCATGATCAGTGGGTCATCCTCGACACAGCGAGCTCCGATGTGATGTCCTTGCTGCTGTCTGTAGCCAGCTTTGTACTTGTACTGTATATGGAATATTGCAATAGTGATGAACATCCATTCTTTTGTATGTAAATTATGTGTGTCTGCTTAACTATGGTCACTTACATCACTAATGATGTTCCTGGAGGCTTTTGCAGATTTGACTGCAATAGCATCTTTTGGCAGTACATAGCCTTTCTGTAGACTGTCAACATAAGCTTGACGATAGTATTTCTGGAAAAAGATAAAATGCATTACTGCTAAGCTAACATTAGTCAATCAAAAGATGTATAACAAATTATACTGATATTTCCATAAAAGTCATATACACTTCAAAGAAACTGCACTTACGGTGCTGTTGTTGAGTTTGTTCTGTTTGCTAAGAATGATCTCTGGAGTGTCTGGCATGACGTGTATGTTGAGCTTTTCTTTATTCCAGGCTTCAACATAAGCTCTCTGCAAAGACAAAAAGTTAATAAAGAGATATGATTTATGATATATTTATACGTTAGTAAGTAATTATACATGAATTTGGATGTAAAAAAAAAAAAAAGATCATATTTCTTGCATTTTTTCCCACAAACAAAATTAGGGTGAAAACCCATACCTGATCCATGACCTTAGCATTGGCTTGGGCAAGAGCAATTGGTATAGAGTCTGTTGTGCTAGTAAACTTGAAGTTGCTTGGATGTTGACGGTATTTCCTCTCACTCAGAATATCACCAGCTTTTTTGACCTTTTCTACGTCAAGAGATCCTATAGGAATCCATCCTGTTCCTTTAATCCATTCCATATCAGCTTTGTATACAGCCTGGTTTTCCAGGCAAGAAAACATGAAAGACATGGAAAAATATTGACAATATTGATTTGACTTCAAGAACGAACAGACCTATGCACAAAGAGGTCTTGAGTCATTACAAAAAAAAAAAACTCACATCACTGCGCAGATCATAGACCTTCCTGGCCTGTACAACGTCATTGGAGTCTGGCAGGCAGGTCCAGTTGTGCAGGTAATTTCTGTAGTTAAAGTCATTGACCTGGATCTGGCATTTCTTGGCAAGCTCAAGAGACAACATGTCCACTGGGAGGTGAAACTTGGTCTTGGATTTGTTAAAGTCTTTCTTGTACAGGGCATCACTAGCAATCTTAGCAGAGTTTATGGCCAGCATGATCAGTGGGTCATCCTCGACACAGCGAGCTCCGATATGGTGGCCAACTTGCTTACGATACCCAGTTTTGTATTTGTACTAAACAAAAATGGAAGAATTAAGATACACATTTACCTTTTTATGTGTGCATATCTATCACTTTGAAATGTACCTTTAATAGAAATAGCATAAATGGCAGCATAAATAGAACTGGTAAACTCACATCACTAATGATGTCTCTGGATGCTTTGGCAGCTTTGATGGCAACTGCATCAGATTTAAGGTCATAGCCTTTTCTGAAGCTGTCCTCAACTCCTTGCCTGTAAAGTTTCTATAATTTTTTTCACAAAAAATAAACTGGTGAATATTATTCAAATTGAACACATTGCAATGTATGAACTATAAACAGCTATACAGAGTAAGCAAATATACTACATTATAATTCTGAAAAATGATTAACAACTGATACCTACCTTGCTGTTGATAATAGCATTGGCCTTTGAGAGCAGGA
The DNA here is from genome assembly GCF_001660625.3 of Ictalurus punctatus. Classification (NCBI taxonomy): domain Eukaryota; kingdom Metazoa; phylum Chordata; class Actinopteri; order Siluriformes; family Ictaluridae; genus Ictalurus; species Ictalurus punctatus. The sequence continues at coordinate 22,705,484 of NC_030421.2, forward strand.
TTTCTGGGGTATCTGGGGTAATATGGATCTTGACTTTATCAGACTCCCAGGCTGCAATGTATTGACGCTGAAATAAAACAAGTGGAAATATACTTCATTACTATTTTAGTGGTAGTAACCTTATGAGGACTAATTTTTTAAAAATAATAAAAATTGAAAATGAAACATACTAAAGAAAAATGTCATTCACTCATTAAATGCTTTTAGTCATTCCACCCTCTATTCTAAATTTAAATAAACCTCAAAGTAATTTCTCTTCTAGCAAGTTGTATCAGATTACTACCTTGAAGTTTAACCTGATGCTAATGTTACCATATTTTTTATATGTTTTGAATTCAATCGGTATAAAATCAAGCCATTTTATTCACCTGGTTCATAATGTCAGCATTTGTCTTTGCCAAAACCATGGGCATGGATTGCATGTCTTGTGTATATTTTAGTGCATCTGGTTTCTGCCTGTAGAGGCGATCATTGAGAATCTCTCCTGCTTTCTTTGCTTTCACAACATCCAATGAACCAATAGGGATCCATCCAATACCCTTCAGGTCTTCAAGGTCTGCTTTGTACACAGCCTGAAGAAAAAGAAGGTCAGCTGTAATGCTACAATCAACTTAATGAGAAAAAAAGCTTTGAAACCTCCAGACTTATATGAGGGTAACGCTTTTCATAACATTCTTACATCACTGCGCAGATCATAGACCTTCCTGGCCTGAACAACGTCATTGGAGTCTGGCAGGCAAGTCCAGTTATGTAGGTAAGTTCTGTAGTTAAAATCATTGACCTGGATCTGGCATTTCTTGGCAAGCTCAAGAGACAACATGTCTGCAGGAAGGTGAAATTTGGTCTTGGACTTGTTGAAGTCCTTCTTGTACAGGGCATCACTAGCAATCCTAGCAGAGTTTATGGCCAGTATAATCAGTGGGTCATCCTCGACACAGCGAGCTCCAATATGGTGGCCAACTTGTTTGCGGTATCCAGTTTTGTACTTGTACTGCCATAAACAAAGTCGGGAATAGAAAGAGAATTTCCATTTTGAAAGTGTAATTTTACACAATATCAAACATGTACACTTACAGTTTATATTATATAAAAACACTGTAAGCAAAATGTGCATACATCACTGATTATGTCTCTTGATGCTTTGGCAGCTTTGATAGCAACAGCATCACTACGTAGGTCATACCCCTCTTTCTTGGATTCTTCATTGGCAAGTTTGTACCTTTTCTGTTAGTGGGAAAACTGAAATTATTATTGCAATATTAACTGTATTTGAGCTTCAAATAACGCAAGTAAACAGCGAATGGTAAGTACAGGATAATTGCCTTCAATATCAAGGATACTACACGAGAAATAGTCTTACCTCGCTGTAATTGATGTTGTTTTGTTTTGCCAGCAAAACATCCATGGCATCAGGCATAATATGAATGTTGCTCTTTTCCTTTTCCCAGGCCTCAGTGTAAAGCTTCTAATGTAGACAATTAAAATAACAATGTTAAGACTTGTCAAGGTCTAGAAAGATTTAGCTGTATGATTTGAGGAAAAATATCTAAAATATCTTTAGTTTAAATTATAACTGCACCTTATTGCCAATAGTAGCATTGGCTTTGGCCAAGACCATTGGCATGTCTTCAGTTGTGCTTGTGAACTTGAAGTTGCTTGGGTGCTGACGATACTTTCTTTCACTTAAAGCCTCTCCAGCTTTCTTCACTTTCTCAACATCAAGTGAACCAATAGGGATCCATCCAAGCCCTTGTAGCCATTTTAGGTCTGCCTTATACACAATCTAAGCATCAGGGATAAAAAAAAAAAAAAAAAGTCATATTAATTAGTGAAATTATACAACACCAAATGGGTCTATAATTCTACATGATGGTGTTGCTCAAAGTTTAAATTGACACAAAGCCTATTTGAAAAATGACACCCAAAACAATACACTTACATCACTCTGGAGGTCATAGACGTGTCTGGCCTGTACAACATCACTGGAGTCTGGCAGGCAGGTCCAGTTGTGTAGGTAAGTTCTGTAGTTGGCATCATTGACCTGGATCTGGTTTTTCTTGGCCAGTTCAAATGCCAGCATGTCCACTGGAAGGTTGAATTTGGTCTTAGACTTGTTGAAGTCCTTCTTGTACAGGGCATCACTAGCAATCCTAGCTGAGTTCAAAGCCAACATGAGCAGTGGGTCATCCTGGACGCTCAGGGCTCCAATATGATGGCCAACTTGCTTACGATATCCAGCTTTGTACTTGTACTACAGAGAAAAATAATCGGGACATTACTTTTTACATCAATTACAGCGTTTACAAATGTATAATGTGCAATTAAGTGTTTATTATAACAGACAACTCACATCACTGATGATATCTCTGGATGCCTTAGCAGCTTTGATTGAAATAGCATCATTGCGCATGTCATAGCCCTTCTTCTTAGCCTCTTCATTGGCATGTTTGTATTGTTTCTAGATAAGAATGTAGAAAATTAGAAGGTAGCAGGGGAAACTATAGGAGTAGTAACCCTTTTCAAGTGTTTCTCTCTGAATCTTACCAGGCTGTAGTTATATTTATTCTGTTTTGCAAGGAGCACCTCCATTGTATCTGGCATGATGTGAACTTTGGTCTTATCACTCTCCCAAGCAGCAATGTAATTTCTCTATTGTGTGAAAATACAGATATTTATATACATCAGAATCTAAATTAAAACAAAGGGTATGTAATTAAATGATAAACAAGGTCCACAGGACTGCTTCTTGAAACACCACCTTGTTCATGATATCATTATTGGCTTTGGCCAAGATCATTGGCATGTCTTCAGTTGTGCTTGTGTGCTTGAAATTGCTTGGGTGCTGACGATACAGTCGTTCACACAAAACCTCACCAGCTTTCTTGGCTTTCTCAACATCAAGTGAACCAATTGGGATCCATCCCAAGCCTTTCAGCCATTTCAGATCAGCCTTATACACAGCCTGTAAAGTGAAAGTAAGAAAAAAAATCCATTAAGTGAAGTTCAAGCATAGATGAAACAAATGAACAAATTAATTCAGATGAAAAACTTACATCACTCTGGAGGTCATAGACGTGTCTGGCCTGTACAACATCACTGGAATCTGGCAGGCAGGTCCAGTTGTGCAGGTAAGTTCTGTAGTTGGCATCATTGACCTGGATCTGATTCTTCTTGGCAAGTTCAAATGCCAGCATGTCCACTGGAAGGTGGAATTTGGTCTTGATCATGTTGAAGTCTTTCTTGTACAGGGCATCACTGGCAATCTTAGCTGAGTTCAAAGCCAACATGAGCAGTGGGTCATCCTGGATACTCAGGGCTCCAATGTGGTGGCCAACTTGCTTACGATATCCAGCTTTGTACTTGTACTGCCATACAAAAGGTTGAATAATAGCAGAATGAAATAGAACACTCAAATTGTGATTTTACAAGATCGTTCTTTTTCACAAAAAGAATACCTTATTGAGGAATACAAATGCACACATGTTCATGCCTTTCAATTACTTGTGATAAAGAAACACTTACATCACTGATGATATCTCTAGAGGCCTTTGCTGCTTTGATAGAAATGGCATCATTTCGCATGTCATAGCCCTTCTTTTTAGCCTCCTCATTGGCAAGTTTGTACAGTTTCTGAGGGGTAGGTTGTGAGAAACATTATTATTTACATTAAATAATTTAGGAATCACAAAAACGTATCAAATCAAATATTCATGATGGACAGCGTGTTGTATAATCCTTACACTACTAACCTCACTATAGTTGATCTTGTTCTGTTTTGCATGGAGCACCTCTATGGAATCTGGCATGACATGGATCTTGGTCTTATCGTTCTCCCAGGCTTGGATATAGGACCTCTAGCAGAATCCATTGAATGGAAAACAATTAAACACAAATTATTTTATTTACAAAATAACTTAACTTGCATGCTGTATGTCAGTGTACCCTCTACCTTGTTCATGATATCATTATTGGCTTTGGCCAAGATCATTGGCATGTCTTCAGTGGTGCTTGTGAATTTAAAATTGCTTGGGTGTTGGCGATATTTTCTTTCACTCAAAGCCTCTCCAGCTTTTTTCACTTTCTCAACATCAAGCGAACCAATGGGGATCCATCCCAGGCCTTTTAGCCATTTCAGATCAGCCTTATACACAGCCTGTAGATTGAAGTTAATAGAAAATGAACTGGTTTAAAATCAGATGAGTAAAGAAATCATTAAAGCTACTTTACCAAATGAAATCACTTACATCACTCTGGAGGTCATAGACGTGTCTGGCCTGTACAACATCACTGGAGTCTGGCAGGCAGGTCCAGTTGTGCAGGTAAGTTCTGTAATTGGCATCATTGACCTGGATCTGGTTCTTCTTGGCCAGTTCAAATGCCAGCATGTCCACTGGAAGGTGGAACTTGGTCTTGAACTTGTTGAAGTCTTTCTTGTACAGGGCATCACTAGCAATCTTAGCTGAGTTCAAAGCCAACATGAGCAGTGGGTCATCCTGGATGCTCCGGGCTCCAATGTGGTGGCCAACTTGCTTACGATACCCAGTTTTGTATTTGTACTATAAACAATAAAAACTAGTTCAGTATAATGAAAAACATCTTCAAAATGATAAGCAATGATTTTTGTAGCTCATAAAACTTACATCACTAGCAATATCCCGGGAGGCTCTAGCAGCAATAATAGAAATAGCATCGTTGCGCATATCGTAGCCTTTTTTCTTGGCCAGTTCATTGGCAAGTTTGTATTGTTTCTGGGGAAAAAATACAATCAAATTACTGCATTTATTTACACACAGAAAAATTAATTTTGAAAGCATTTGCTATAATTTCTATTTGTAAACAACCCATAGTCTTGCATTCTGTGTAATCAATCAATAAAAAATAGAAACTTCAAATTTTATTTAATTTTGATGAAGATTATGTTAATAACAACAGCTTCAAGTATACAATAAAGATACTGACCTCACTGTAATTTAGTTTATTCTGTTTTGCGAGGACCACATCCATTGCATCTGGCATGATGTGGATCTTGGTCTTATCATTCTCCCAGGCTTGGACATAAGTTTGCTTTCAGAAAAGAATATACGTTATAACACTTACATTAATCTGCACAATAAGTAATTAAATAAGCAATTAAAACAAATGTTACCTTGTTCATGATATCATTATTGGCTTTGGCCAAGACCATTGGCATGTCTTCAGTTGTGCTCGTGAACCTGAAGTTGCTTGGGGGCTGGCGATATTTTCTTTCACTCAAAGCTTCTCCAGCTTTCTTCACTTTCTCAACATCAAGTGAACCAATAGGGATCCATCCCAGGCCTTTTAGCCATTTCAGGTCTGCCTTATACACAGCCTGTGAAATTAAAGCAATGAAAGCAATTGAAAATCTATTTAGCAACGTTCCATAGAATAAACACATTAACAAATTCAGATGAAAAACTTACATCACTCTGGAGGTCATAGACGTGTCTGGCCTGTACAACGTCACTGGAGTCTGGCAGACAGGTCCAGTTGTGCAGGTAAGTTCTGTAGTTGGCATCATTGACCTGGATCTGGTTCTTCTTGGCCAGTTCAAATGCCAGCATGTCCACTGGAAGGTGGAACTTGGTCTTGAACTTGTTGAAGTCTTTCTTGTACAGGGCATCACTAGCAATCTTAGCTGAGTTCAAAGCCAACATGAGCAGTGGGTCATCCTGGATGCTCCGGGCTCCAATGTGGTGGCCAACTTGCTTACGATACCCAGTTTTGTATTTGTACTGTTCAAAATTAAAAGGTGTTAATTTTTTGCACACACTGTAATCAATCCAGTCACACATGGATAGCATTTATTTTGTCCTAATTAAAGAAAAACATACATCACTAGAGATAGCTGTGGATGCCTTGGCTGCTTGAATTGAAATAGCATCATTGCGCATGTCATAGCCCTTCTTCTTTGCCAGTTCATTGGCAAGTTTGTACAGTTTCTAAAAAATGGAAGATAAGAAGTTAGTAATATATTATATTACTATATACTATACTATACTATATTAATATAGTAATATTTGTATCATAAATACTTTATGTGAAGGTTATGCGTTAGGGATTACTAACTTCACTGTAGTTGGCTTTATTCTGACGTGCAAGAGTGACATTCATTGCATCTGGCATAATATGGATTGATGTTTTGTCCTTTTCCCAGGCCTCAATATAGCTTTTCTGTGAAAAAGATGTTTGTAAGTATTCAGTACAGTGAACATATCAGTTTTGCATTATATTTACATTATTAGTTATTAAGTTATTTATCAAGCCCATTTATCTGATTAAGTCACGACCTAATAATAACGTAATTCATGAAATAATAAAAACAATAACATAGAAAGTGACCTAAATCACCTTGTTCATGATCTGATTGTTGGTTGCAGCTAGAGTCAGGTCCATGGAGGACATATCTTTGGTGAACTTGTTTTTGCTGGGGTGTGTACGATAGAGTTTTTCACTACCTATCCGACTAGCAGTTTTGGCTTTCTCCACGTCCAATGAGCCAATGGGAACCCATCCCACTCCTTTCATGTAGTTGTTGTATTCACTCTTATACACATTCTGTGAAAAGACCAAAGAATTGAAAATATTTGATGATTTTATAAACAATTTGTTTAAAATAAAGGTTAATGTGAACTTATTAACCACCTTTTAGATTTTAAAATATGTAATATAATACTAATGGGGACTTTGTATTATTAGCAAAGTTATTGTGTAAATTATGCATTTAAATATTTAATAGATTTAAGCTATTAAAGATTTAGAGCTAGACTAACAATCTACACTCACGTCACTAGCAATCGTCTGCATATTGCGAGCCAATTCCAGGTTCATGGCATCAGGCAGGACTGTGTGGCGAGCAAACTGCTGTTTGTATCCAGCGTTGGTTTGCACAGCAGATGCCTGCTTAGCCTGTACAACACTCCACATGTCCACCGGGGTATGGTACTTCAGCTTAGACTTGTGATAGTCTGCCTTGTAGTTCCTCTCACTTTGCATTTTAGCCACGTGCATGTAGTGCACCAACAGGGGGTCATCCTGAAGACTACGGAAGCCGACATGGTGGCCTCTGGCCTTCTGATAGTCCAGTTTATACTTGTACTGTTAAAAGTAAAATATCGAATCAGATCAGGCAAAGAGAGACACTGGCTGTGAAAAGGTAATCAGCTAATGATTCAGTCTTTTAAGTAGATACTCACATCACTGGCAATACGTGTTGAAGCTTTGGCTGCGACCAAAGGTATAGCATCTGCTCTGAGGTCATAACCCTTCTTCTTTGCAGCTTCCATTCCAGCTTTGTAGGCTTTCTGAAATGATTTGTCATGGACATAAGATTAGAATGGGCAACAAATGAAGTATCTATGACTGAAATTGAGAACCATTGCTATAATATATGATTTAGATGTACCTGACTCATAGTTATTGCATTGGCCTTTGCCAGAAGAATCTCTGGGCTGTCAGGCATGATGTGGATCTTACGCTTGTCCTCATTCCAAGCAGCTGTATATGCTTGCTGCAATTAAACATGCAAAATAGTCAGTTACCAACCAGAGAAACGACTACATTAATAAAAGTATAAAAAGATATTTTGTTCAGGCGATAAGCCACCTTGTTCATGATCTGGTTGTTGGCAGCAGCTAATGCCAGGTCCATGGAATCCATGTGCTTGTGGAAGCTGTATTTAGATGGGTGAGTTCGGTACTTATTATCACTGAGTATCTGTCCTCCAACTTTTGCGGTCTCCACTCCTAATGAGCCAATAGGCACCCATCCAACACCTTTTACATATGTGTTGTAATCACTCTTGTACTCAACCTGAAAATATTAGCAGAAATATTGTTTATGACATGAACAACCATTGCTAAGCTAACACAAATTCATACTTGACAATGGAGAAAATATTTGACTTACATCACTGGAACTGGAATTCATAGAGCGAGCTAACGCCAAGTGCATGGCATCAGGAAGTAATGTGTAGTGATGGAAAAGCTGCTTGTAGCCTGTGTTTGTTTGAGCTTTAGAAGCCTGTTTGGCATGCACAACACTCAACATGTCCACAGGGGTATGGTACTTCAGCTTAGCCTTGTGATAGTCCTTCTTGTAGTTTCTTTCACTCTGTATTTTAGCCACATGCATGTAGTGCACCAGCAGTGGGTCATCTTGAAGACTACGGAAGCCGACATGGTGGCCTCTGGCCTTCTCATATGCTAGTTTGTACTTGTACTGTAATTGAATGATAGCTCTATTAATAACAAGGTCATACACACAAACAAATGTAAAGCATATTATTATATCTTGAGCCAGAAGAAGAGAAAATAAACATACATTGCTGGCGATGTCCCTGCCAGATTTGGCAGCCAAGATTGAAATAGCATCTGCTTTGAGGTCATAACCTTTCTTATACATTTCCTCAAGGCCAGCTTTGTAGAGTTTCTAAAAATGTAGAGAGAAAAGGATGAGAAAAATGCAGTTAACATAATGACCTTGCTCCACTCTAGCAAAATTATACGTAGCTAAATTTCAGGTGTTTCAAGGAAACAACTACATTTTTTTTTTTACCTTACCTGGCTCATATTGATGGCATTGGCCTTGGCAAGGACAAATTCAGGGCTGTCAGGCATTAAATGGATTTTAGTTTTATCTTTCTCCCATACAGCAGTATATGCTTGCTGTATTAAAACAGATGGAAACAAATTGGTTACTAGACATTAATAACGACTCAGATCTTACAATTAGAAGCCACAAAATGCAAACTTGCCTTGTTCATAATCTGGTTGTTGGCAGCAGCTAAAGCCAGGTCCATGGAATCCATGTGCTTTTGAAAGGTGTATTTGGAGGGATGAGTACGGTACTTCTTGTCACTCTGTATCTGTCCACCAACCTTTGCAGTCTCAACTGCTAAGGAGCCAATAGGAACCCATCCCAGACCTTTAATAGAGCTGTTGTAATCACTCTTGTACTCAACCTGTACAGGAAAGAATGATAAAAACTGAAAACTAAAAACAAGATTTATACACGATAATAAGGTAGTTGTAACAAGAGACATTGATTTGTTTATTGATAGCATGTCATGTGATCATCATCATCAACATCATAGTTGCCCTGGTTTGACTATGATAGTTAATGGGTCAGGTATACGTTTGTTTACACACATTGTTAAAATTCCATTGTTACACAGGCATTGTAAAGGAGATAAATTTGACTCACGTCACTGGAAATGGTGTTCATAGAGCGAGCCAGCTCCAGTTGCATGGCATCAGGTAGAAGTGTGTATTGATGAATAGGCTGCTTGTAGCCTGTGAATCTCTGAACTGCAGATGCATTTTTAGCCTGGACAACACTCAGCATATCCACAGGAGAGTGGTACTTCAGCTTAGCCTTGTGATAGTCCTTCTTGTAGTTCCTTTCACTCTGTATTTTAGCCACTTCCATGTAGTGCACCAACAGCAGGTCATCCTGAAGACTACGGAAGCCGACGTGGTGACCTCGTGACTTTTCATAGTCTTTCTTGTACTGGAACTGTGAACACAATTATCTCATATATTCATGAACAAGTGATGGACAAGCTCTTTAATATAATTTGGGGAAAAAAGGGCATTTGTATTTACTCACATTGCTAGCAATATGCCTTCCTTGTTTAGCAGCAACTATAGGAATAGCATCAGCCTTCATGTCATATCCTTTGGCAATGTCTACAAGCCACTGAGATTTGTAGTGTGACTGTAAAAAAGAAAAACGTTATGTTATAGTGCATTTTATTTTATTTAACATTTTTCTTTTCCACCTCTAGTCTAACTAAAAATAGATGTGGCGACCCCTAATGGGAACAGCCGAAAGAAGAAGAAGAAGAAGAAGTCTAGCTTAAAATAACTAGTTGTCTACAGCAAGTATGTTATACTTCCAAAATGCATGCAAAGTTACGTTACAATTTTTCTGGGGTAAGACCCTCTTTCAACATATGAGTTACCTCACTAATAGTCTGGGCATTAAACTTGGCCTGAAGAAACTGTGGGGAGTCTGCTGGAAGGTGGTAGGTGTGCATATACTTCTCTCCAGAAGTCTTATAAGCAAACTATAACATCAAAGAACATACATAATACAAATTATGAGAAAACTGTGTCTTTTAAGTAATCATTATATTATAGTAGAGCATAACTACTGCAATACATACAGGATGCATCTGCTTGGTGTTATTCATGGCTAAAACCATGTTCATTTGGTCTGTCAGGCTGGTGAACTTCAAACTGCTTGGGTGAACTCTGTACTTCTTTTCATCCAGAGCAGCTTTAGCTGTTTTAGCTTTCTCCACGTCAAGAGAACCGATAGGAACCCACCCTGCTCCCTTGTATATGTTGTTATACTCCGACTTGTACACATTCTGTCAAGATAAGATGAAAACTAATTAAACAAGTTCTTAGATTGATTTGTGTTAGTAAATTAGTTGAAATGATGCTGAAGTTAGACTTACATCACTCTGAATTTCCATCATATTGCGAGCAAGGTCAATATGCATGGCATCAGGTAGAAGTGTATAGTGATGAATGGGCCGTTTGTAGCCTATGCATGTCTGAATTGTAGATGCATGTTTAGCCTGGGCAACACTCAGCATATCCACAGGAGAGTGGTACTTCAGCTTAGCCTTGTGATAGTCCTTCTTGTAGTTCCTTTCACTCTGCATTTTAGCCACGTGCATGTAGTGCACCAGCAGTGGGTCATCTTGAAGACTACGGAAGCCAACGTGGTGACCTCTGACCTTCTGGTATGCAAGCTTATACTTGTACTGTAAAAAGAACAACATATAAATGTTAATGTTACAATTCTATACCATATTTTAAACATACTTATACAATGAAAAGTGAAGTTACTAACATCACTGGCGATATCTCTAGAGGACTTGGCAGCAACAATTGGAATAGCATCTTGCTTCATCTGGTGTCCTTTCAGAATATCTTGCTTGTGTGCATATGTGTAGTACGTCTGCAAAAATGTAAATCAATTAACTACTATATCTATATAATATTTAATAATAAAAAAAAAATTAACAGATGATGGTGCGTTTACTTACATTGCTGATATTCACAGCATTGTATTTAGCTTGCAGAAACCCAGGTGCATCAGAAGGGAGATGGTATGTGTGCATGAACTTCTCTCCACTGGCTTTGTACAGCCTCTGCAAAACAAGGAAACCGCATGATATAAATTTCAATTTTGGTTTCAAACATACCTCAACTTTCTATAGTCATAGGGGCATTTTCATTGTTACACACATCACTTAGCTGCTGTGCATTCAGCTTCGCTTGTTCCATAACAGGACTGTTGGTGACGCTGGTGAACTTGATGGTGTCTGGATGCTGCCTGTACTTCTTTTCATTGAGAGCATTGCCTGCAGTCTTAGCTTTCTCCACATCCAGTGAGCCAATTGGGATCCAGCCAATACCTTTCACAGAGGCTTCATAGTCTGCTTTATAGTTGTTCTAATAAAGAGTAATTTGACAGAAATTGTGAGTTACTGTGAGCATTCGTGCCCTGTACCCTTAATTACTTTATGTAATCACATTTGGCCTAATGTCAACCTTAAAATGCTTTTATTCAATTCAACTGAGTTGATGCAAGGAGAATTGTCTTACATCACTAGAGAGGTTGTTCATGTTGCGAGCCAGCTCCAGGTTCATGGCATCAGGTAGAAGTGTGTATTGATGAATGGGCTGTTTGTAACCTGTATATGTCTGAACTGCAGATGACTGTTTAGCCTGGACAACACTCCACATATCCACAGGGGTATGGTACTTCAGCTTAGCCTTATTATAGTCTTTCTTGTAGTTCTTTTCACTTTGCATCTTAGCCACTTGCATGTAGTGCACCAGCAGTGGGTCATCCTGAAGATTACGGAAGCCGACATGATGGCCCCTGTTCTTGTTGTAGTCTTTCTTGTACTGGACCTAAAGGCATAACAAATCAGTGTTTTATTGATTGCTTTCCTATCCCAGGTTGTGCATGTTCCATGCTTTGTGGTAATGAAAAAGAACGGCACATACATCACTGGCTGCATGCCTTGCTGCCTTCGCTGCACGAACAGGGATAGCATCAGCCTTCAAGTCATAACCCTTTGAAATAAGATCCTCGAAGCCAAGCTTGTAATATTTCTGAAAATTGAGAACAATGTGGAAAGCTTCATTAACAACACTGTCATAACCCCATGGATTCCTCATTAGAAATATTTACATACATTGCTGATATTGTAGGCGTTACACTTGGCCTGGATGAACTGTGGAACATCAGAAGGCAGCGAATATTTTTGATGGATTTCCTCAAGCCCTTTCTTGTAATGAAGCTACAAAAGGGAATACAAGTCAGATGCAGTGCACAAAGCATTCTGCTCAATTTACAGTAGAATAAATAAAACATTGCTGTACATTATGTAGTAAAGCAATGTGCTAGACTCTGAAGGTGTACAGTTTGGAGCACAATACATGAAGAAAGTTCTGGATCATATTCTGAAACCATGTACTTACATCACTCCTGAGTTGCTGATTGAGCTTCGATTGCAGCATGATGGGATGGTCATCAATAGCAGTAAACGGCACAGAATCTGGAGGCTGTCTGTACTTTTTCTGGGTTGAGACAATAACAAAACAACAAGTGACTAAGCTTAACAGTGTGACCGATTAATCAAAACAGTAAAAAGAACATTTTTTACTAAGTCATATGTTGTCCAGTACAATGTAAAATATTAATCTAACAAACAATGTATTTAAGCGTACAGTATGTATAAAATTGTCAAAACAACACAGTGTACAATGTAGGGATGAAATGCAATGGAACTACAGTATGTGTATCTGTATCTGTTAAATCCTCTAAATCTTCATACCGGTACTTGGATTTAAACCAGATAAAACCTCATTTTGGGCATGACCTAAACCATGTGACATAAAATTATTCTACATGTGACTGACTCAATATGTTTTCTAGCCATTTTAAGAATTGTGAGATTGCATCTTAATGTGCAGCCTGGGATTCTAACCTCGGAAATAATCAATGACTTGACAATTATACCTCACTCAGGATCTCTCCTGCTTTCTTTGCCTTCTCGACGTCCAGAGATCCGTAAGGTATCCAAGGAGTTCCTTTAGTGTAGTTGTTGTACTCTGACTTGTATTCATTCTGTAATGGGAGGGTGGGAATAAATCAGCAAAATGATAAAGAAAGCTAACAATTAAAAAAAAAGGTTTGTACTACACAAACTAAACACTAATCCAGGGTTAATTTCTTAAAGTACTGTGTATGTCCACTATTAGGCTTCAACTAAACAGTTCAATGAAACTTTACTGTGTCTGGCTACAGTGTGAATGCTTACATCACTCTGGATGATATTGGCTTTCTTTGCCAGGTCCAATGCTACGCTGTCATATGGCAGAAAGTAGCGATTGATGATATTTTTGTAGCCTCTCATGCTGGCAATAGCTTGAGACTTCTTTGCTAATGTGACAAGCATCATGTCCAGTGGGGTATGATACTTTGTCTTCATCTTCTCATAATCCTTTTTATATTCACGCTGTTGAAGAGACATTTTATTTGCATGAATAATCGTATGAAATATCCAACTATTATAAAAACAAATCATATTTCAGAATGTCCTTCTAGCTGTTATGTAAATATGCAATAATTACCTCACTTTGGATCTTAGCAACATGAACTGAGTGCATAATCTTTGGATCGTCGTTAATGCTAAGAGCACCAACCATGTGTCCTTTGGTCTTTTCATAATCTTTCTTGTATTTCACCTAACAAAAGAGCCAACACAGTGCAGTGATCTCAGAAGCAATCAAAATACTATTGTAAATGTTCAAGTAAATGCTGAATTTGTGTCTGTGAACAACAGAGCTTTGTATACTTACATCACTGACAATGTTGGTGTGGGCACGGGCTGCGAGGATGGGGATAGCATCACCCTTCACCTCAAATTTTTTGGCTTTTGTCTTTTCCCATTCAAACTTGTAACAAGTCTAAAACAGAATTGTTTCATATAAAAACGTAAAAGAACACACGTTAACGTTCATATCTAAATAAAATAATAATGTGGTGTTATAATGGATAATACTTACATCACTAAGGTTATATGCGTTAACCCTAGATTGAATGAAGAAGGGGTAATCAGGAGGCACGTAACACTTAAACTTCTCTTGCTCATACTGCGCCTTGTAGTTCAGCTGAAACGGCAATAGAAATAAGGTCAACAACTGCAAATACTGAAGATAGAGTTTAGTGCTACGTTATATTAAGGGTTTGCTCACTATCATTATACAACACTGCTATTGAATTTTTAATTCTGTCTGGTCAGAAAGTGTCAGGGTTTTTTTTTTTATAACAGCATGGCTCTGACAGTAGTTCTGGCTGCAAGACAAATCACAGCTTTATATTACTGTGCGCTTTCTAATACTTTATTGTTTCAATAATAACTTACACAGAGATTTTTATAGCAGATGTTCCAAATAAATGGATTAAAAATGTGTAACATTTTAGAGACATTTATTTTGCATTTCTGGATGGAATCTCCAGTTGCATCACTTTGTAAGTCTCAGAGGTGAAGGCATTTTTTTTTTATTATTAAATAAGAATACAGCATGCTATTCTTCTTCAAAAAAAACCCCAAAACAAACAACTGTGGATACGCTGGGATATGCTGTTGTTTAAAAATAATCAACTTCAGGGTGTAGTAAATCAGATTCATGTTCAGTTGCATCACATCACCACATCACTGATTATTTCCTATAACAGCATGGTCTGTTTAATTTATTATTTCGAAAATTATCACAGTTGATGACATCAATGTCCTAGTTCAACATTGCCTAACATTCTAAAGTACTACAGTACAATTAATCCTTTACTTAATGTATTTAAAATAAAAAATATTTATTCTTTACAATAGATTATCTTATTAACCTCATATGTATATTTTTAAATATATTTAATTTTTCAGTTACACTTTAATTCACATCTTAATTCTTTGAAATATTAAAAAAAATACATCACTACATCAAATAAATATGATTTACAGTAAACTCAAAATTCACATTCATATTATTCAAATACTAATAATTTTAAATTCTTTTTTATAGTAATATTATCTATGCACTGCAAAATAGGGAGGTCATAGAAATTCCAGTAGATGGCAATGCTGTTTCTTAAAATGTCCTGTACTGAAAGCCTCTTTCATTTGACCCTTGTGGTCAGGAATGTTATTTTGAGATTTAGGTATGCAAAGTCCTAAAATATCTCAGGACATTTACTTTATCTACAGAACAGCAACTGGGCTCTGAAGATAAAGTGTGGCCTAAGTATTTGTGGATGGCATTTAGCTCAAATATAAATGGCACTGATGCCAATCAGTTTATGGGCTTTGTTGTAATTTTCCTGGACTCAGTGCTAATGAGAAATTATTATCTGACATTATTATCTGAAATTATTATCTGAATCGAAATGACATATTTAACTCTTGGCAAAACTGAGCTAGGAAGTAAAAGAGATAGAGAGACATACATCACTCAGCTGCTTGGCGTTGATGGCTGCTTGTACTTGGACAGGCGAGTCTGTTACTTGTGTAAACTTTATTTTGTCTGGGTGTTGCCGGTATAGATTCTATAAAAAAGAAACGAAACATACAAATATAATTACACAATACAGTTCAAAAAGGATTCAATGTATAAGTTCATGAATGTTTTCCATTTGGTCAACTTGTATCTGGCAAACTCACATCTTTACATTGTCCCACTTTTTTAATAGCGTCGTATTCAGGGGTTATAGTTTGAGGGAAGAAGCATCTTGTCTTCATATCCTCATAATCAGCTTTATAATTTCTCTAAGAGCAAACAAATGCACAACATTGAATAAAATGTAACTGGATAAAACTGCTCAAGGAATATATGTGAATTATTGTTCAGCAACATACAAGTTACTTACGTCACTCTTTAACTCTTCCACCTTCTGGCAGCGAAGCATGTTTATATCTTCATAACTCCCAATATAATGGCCCTTTACCTCACTTTCATACTTGTCTTTATAGTGCACCTAAGGAATGAAACAAGAAACAAGAAACAAGATTTTCCATGAAACAAGATTTTTCTATCAATAAGCCCATACTGCATGCTTTTTAACAAGGAATAAAGTAAACGAGACTCACATCATTAAACTTTTTGAGCACACTGTCCATCTTGAACTTGGGGGTGTCACAATAATTAATGCTGGAACCTCTTGTTTTTTCATAGCTTGCTTTATACACTTTCTAAAAATAGGGTGTGAGAAAGAGGGGTAAATGCCTAATACACACCATGTAAGCATCTGAAAGCAGCCTTAATGGTTTACTTTTGTGAATCACTTTAAACATTACTGAAATCTAAGCAATGGCTTCTAGCCATAGACCTCACTGCCATGTTTACTCATTTTTACATTAAATACTATCCAGCAATACTTTCCAACATCATCCCCAGCATTTGAAGTTGATATTTTATTCAATTATCAGCAACAAAAAGAATCTCCATGAAACATTAGCGCCACCTGGTGGACAAAATTTCTGCAGTTTGACAAAATGGAGTTAAACTTTAAAGCAAAAAACAAACCGAAAGTGAATAGGGTACTACAAAATAATGCAATACAAATAAAATACAAAACTCTAAAATGTATAGTATTTTTTCTAATGTGGTCACATACATTCACTACAAAAGTAAACAAATCCAACATCCAAACCGTACATCACTCAAGATGGTGCCAGCGTATCTGAGTTGCCTGAGGAGGGGGTTTTCTGAAGCTGGGAGAACGTTGTAATCAGATTCTGATTTTGTCTTTTCGTAGTCTTTCTTGTATTTGACCTAAGAAAGAGGGGGAAATGTTCATAATTCAAACCATTCTTGTGGTGAACTTCAGGGTAGTTTATATGGATACAGGTCTATTGTCTACTTCATTGTCTGTATCTATATTCTGTCCCAGTCAATGTCACAACTACAGTGTGCCAATGTATGAATAGCTTTTGTGTCATTGGTTAAATTCAGACCCAGACTAAAAAACACTTGCACTGACACATATCCACTAACAGTATGATTTAAATATGTACTTGTAATCCAGCTTGTTCTGTAATACTGTCATGGTTTCCAGGGTCATTAACTGATGGGGCCTGGTGGTCTAAGTCTAAAGCACAGTACCTAAATATCTGCATGACAAACATTCACATTCACAGTCATCATAAGCTGTTATGAGTAAAAGGTCATTGGCTACAGAATGAGAAAATAGATAATTTTTCAGACATTGTCCCTAAATTACAGTCTAGTTTAAAAGTACTATACCACTGACTATCTAACTTTTATTTTTTACTCAGCAGTGACTGTCACTTTTACTTTTCTGTTTTATTTAAATGTACTATATACCACTCACTATCTCACTTTTACTTTTTGTTTATTAAACGAACTATACCACTGATTCACTTTTACTTTTATTTATATGTTGGTCTACTATATACCCTTGACTATATCACTTTTACTTTTCTGTGTTTCTATAAAAGTATTATATACTACTGACTATATCACTTTTACTTTTCTGTGTTTATTTATATGTACTATATACCACTGACTATATCACTTTTACTTTTCTGTGTTTATATAAAAGTATTATATACCCCTGACTATATCACTTTTACTTTTCTGTGTTTATTTAAATGTACTATATACCACTGACCAGATCACTTTTACTTTTCTGTGTTCATATAAAAGTACTATATACCCCTGACTATATCACTTTTACTTTTCTGTGTTTATCTCCATGGGTGCACAAGAAGAGAAATACATTTAATCTCACCGAGCTTGCAGAGTCACCAGCCTTTTTGTTTGAAGCGTATGTTGGTGTTTCGGTTTGCATGAAATAAATTTGGTCTTTCATATCTTCATAAGCAGCAGTATATTTTTTCTAGTGGGAAAGAAATGTATGGCAGAGAAATTTAGCAGTATGAATAAATTCATACATCTTTGTACGGCTTAATTTTTTTGCATGAAGATAGAAAATAAGGTGGATTAATATATACTATTACTTACTTCACTTAAGTTATCCATGACCATCTTGCCAATTGCAACGTCAAAGTAAGGAGTTTCACACCACTGGCCTTTGACGTTCTTGTTATAGTCGTCATGATACACAAGCTACAAATAATAAAAACATTTAGTTAATCATAATTGAACAACCTTTGTTTAAAAATAAGTCTGCAATTTTCTTTAGGGGTTTGTGGGAAGATGAGCTCTTTGAATCTGGAATAATACCCTTTAGTAATATCATGGTTCATTATGTTAGTCCTGTCTGTCTCTGAGGGGCCACCGACACACTCTCATTCTTGTGTCACAGCTCTGTTTAGTCTCTCCCTCTCTGAAGCTTTGTGATACAGCTCATTATAGATATGATATGGTTAAAAATAGTCACTGATCATTAACAATCCCCATCAGGCAGTGCTTTAAATGCTTTAAAAGCTGTTCTTGACTTTGTTGACAAGCGTTTAAAGGAATCATTTTGCCTTTTAACATGACTGACCTGATTTCTGCTTTCTACTTACATTACTTCGATTGGCAAAGTTTTTCTTGGCAAGTTCCACTTCTGGGGGATCAGCCAAGGATGTGTACTTTGCTTTGCGCTGATCATGACCCTTCTTATATTTAACCTGTCATGTCAAAGGAAAATGAAAGTGATTAACATATGGAATGGAGATAATTGTGCGATCAAGTTCAATTCTCAGAGTGTCCCAAAAATTATACAGAAGACTTTTACAAGTGTGGACATCATCTAATCTGTTATAGCACAGCATCATAAGTACATTATGGAATGAAATAACTCATCTGAATAAAAATTTTGCATACCCTTAGGACAAAAAAACAACAACAACCATCTAGTTATCTAGTTGAGAAAGATAAGACATCTAGTTATGTTTCACAGAACAAAGATGGTCAAATAGTATCTAAAAGGAGAGTAATAATGTACATCCTTCTTTCTGAACGTGATTTAAGTATTCTCTAACTAACCAATATCACACGAGCAAGAGTACGCTTATACTGAATATCAGCACGGCACAATATCGGCCATAGCTAATCACAGCCATGATGATGGTCTGTATAACAGCATGATTGAGAGTGTGATACTGCTTTTATATAACAGTTCTATAAATAAGAAATTAATATTTACTAACTTACATTTTGGACACAATATGGCCAAATGTTTTGTTTGTTTTTGCTCTACCAACAGAAGGGGATCCTGAAGAACCTGCACTCACTGATAGCCTGTCAGCTATCTGGCTAGCTTGCTGCTTGTTGGGCCCAACAAACTGAAATTGGCTTCGCTTCTTTAATTTTCATCTTCATCTGACGAGTTTTAAATTTTAAGTCAATTCAGTTCTATTCATGAAAAATGTATCATTTGCCATGTCTGCTGATGATGTCTCTAACTCTATAGTTTCAGTTAACTGTTGCTAGAATTGAAATTTTACATGTCAAGCACAAAAGAGCGACGTGATACACATAGTGAAACATCCCACTGTGATTACACTAAATATAAGCACTCTTGGAATGCTGCATGTCTAATCAGATTTATGGACCAGAACTAATTGCTGTATAATACACTCACCGGTCACTTTATTAAGAACACCTGTACACCTGTCCATTTATGCAGTTATGTAATCAGCCAATCATGTGGCAGCAGCTCAATGTATAAAATCATGCAGATACAGGTCAAGAGCTTCAGATGATGTTCACATCAAACATCAGAATGGGGAAAGGTGTGATCTCAGTGACATTAAACATGGCACGGTTGGTAGTACCAAATGGGCTAATTTGAGTATTTCAGAAACTGCTGATCTCCTGGGATTTTCATCCACAACAGTCTCTAGAGTTAGCATTTTCCTAACAATTCTGCTGTTGTGTGTGAAAAACCAACCCATCTGATACCAACATCTATCCCATGATCAAAGCCACAGAGATCACAATTGTTCTTCATTCTGATGTGAACATTAACTGAAGCTCTTGACATGTATCTTCATGATTTTTTTTTCATTGCACTGCTGCCACATGATTGTGCAGGTGTACAGGTGTTCCTAATAAAGTGACTTGTGAGTGTAACTTGTAAGCCCATACTTTATAACTTCTTCTAATCTCTTTTGCAGGTGTAATATTTGCTCCCCATACACCAGAACATTCTTTCTGATATCATGTCATACACTGCCTTATTCAAATCAGGTCTAGATATTGAGACATATGGCAAAATTGCGTAGATTGTAAAGTAGTTGTACATTTTCTTATACAGTAGAGGATGTTCATTTTTGCCCTCAACTGTAACAACCTTCTCAGTGACGGAAGAGTTCAGCATTGTGTAAGAATAAACCTACATCACTGAGGACTTCCTGGGCTTTGGCTACTCGACGGAGCTCTGGACTGTCACTGTATGGGTAGTACATGGTCTTCTCCTCATTCCAATCTTCTGTGTATCGTTTCTGATAGAGATAAACATTTGATTGAAATGCATACTCAGTTAAAGAATGCAAGTCATAATAATTAAAGGACTGAAGTCATAGGTATATATGCAAGACTTTTAGGATGGCCAAATTCCTACCTTGCTCATATTTGCAGCATTTTTCACTGCCAAAACCAACTCGGGCGCATCAGGAGGCAGTAAGTATCTGTCCTTGGTTTCATCCCATTTCTGCCTGTACAAGACCTGAGGAGCCACATAAAAGATTAGGTACAGCTGACAGAGGTGGTCCTCTAGTAAGACTGAGTATGATTTGATGGGATTTCTTAGATGTGCTTACTTTGCTGATAAGATCAGTGACATTCTTCACATGTGCGATTTCACGAGCCTCCCCATCGTACAGGCTACCGGTCTTAGCCTTCAGGCCTTCCATACGATATATCACCTGGTAGGAAAAAAATTTGACAAGTTTTTATAAAAACAGAGTCACACTGCATCATTTTCAACAATAAAACCAAAAGGAGCAAACTGTTGACAAATGATGTAAAGGCTGACAGTAATACTAAAGTGTAATCCTTACCTCACTGAGCTGCTCCTGAGCCTTCTTGATGCGAATAATCTCGGGTGTGTCAGCTGTAATGTAATAGGGTTGACCCTTGTTCTTCTCATATACCTCCCTGTACTTGTTCTGCAAAGATCCATGAATGTACATATAATAACAATAATAATACCACACACATTACATATGCTCATACACATTTTATACGGAACACTCCATGTACACTGCTAATTTTACAATCATAACTCAGTAAAATGGAGAGTCCTCTTTGTTTATTTTATTGTCTTACATGGCTGTACTGGTCAAGCATCTTCTGACTGTGTGCCAGGTATGGGGTCATAAATTTTGAAGTGTCCACCTTGGCCCTTTTCCTGACCTTACGTGTAGGAAGTCCCCCAGGCCCAAGCTAGAGAAGCAAGAAGAGAGTCAGTCAGTAAATAGATTAATTCCCAGGTATGAGCATCATCTGGGACTTAAAATATGTGAGACACTAGAAGCACATTAACACCAAAAGACAACATAATATTAGCTTTAGCATTAACACTATAATTCTCTTGCAAATATGAATGCTAATGTTGTGTTTATGTATTTACCATGATATTAACAATATTTACTCTCAAAAACATGTGAATCATGAAAGGTGTAAGGTTTTAATTCAAGGCATCATCTAGGTTAACTTACCTGCTATAGTACAAATCACTAATACAAGTACAAAATACAAAGTACTAATACCAAATTAGTATGTGGTTAAGAGTTTACTTGCTAAAGTCATAAAGGGCTGGTAGCATAATGCTATACTGGACAGCAGTCAAGCAACTCAGTAAAAATGCATGAGACCAGTTTCTGTGAGAGCTCACATGCATAACTTGACTTTATAAAAACATGCAGGAACAGAAATGGCATACAAAGAATTCTATATAGGATGCAGAGATTCATGTCTTTTAATACAACTTTACTGTTTTTTTTTTTTTTTTTTTTAAAGCCCTACAGGACTGAATATGAGGGTTATTTCATCAGCATTCAGAATAAATATTTCATATTTCAAAGTAAAAAAAAAAAGTCAATTGAAAAATCACACATTAATGAAAGTTGACATGTTGACCAACTCTTCTCACTGTACTGTGAATTGTTAAACAAAGAGGTTTGTTTAATAATCCACTGCCTCTTCATGAGTTCGTTTATTTGTAATTTAGAAGTGAACAGTGGAATAACCCTCATGACATGCGAGATCAGGCAGTATGACAAAAGCTGTGTATCTCTTTCAGCAGCGGACCCTGGAAGAAGGCCATTTACCTCTCCAACCCGAGACTGATGTGAGCTGGTGGTGGAAGTGTAGTCAGTCGTATACTCCTCATAATACTACAAATATAGGACAAACTCTGGGCTTTTAAAATGTTGTTCACAGAAACCAGAGACAAGCTAAAACATGTGTGTGTCTGTCACTTTTGCAGTGAAATTGCTAATTATTTCGTTTACATAGTTCAGTTATTTATATAATAGGTTAGTTAGCAAAAACGCTATGTTTGTATGACAGATAATTTCTTAATAGATAGTAATAATACTAATCATTTTTGCCATTATTTGTTCTGGTAGGATAATTGGGTTGTATTGCCTGACAGCAGCCTGTAATAGATTGGCTGTTCTGACTGACTGAGCCTCCTGTGCTCATTAACACTTAAGCACATAGATGAGCTCATATCTATTATTGTTTTCAGTCAACATTAATGTCATGGTGACAAACAGATACAGTGGCTCATAGACAAGATCACAATGAATCATAACACCCATCATTGGGACAATACAATACACTTCGTTATAATATAGTTTTTGCTATTCAGTTTGGATATCATATCTTCCTCTTGGACCTCTTTAGTCCTGCTACCAAAACTTTGCTACCCCAAACACTTATAGTTTTATGGTCTAAATCACTAAATGTTACAGTGATTTTCTCAGTATTCTCAGTGCTACAAAAAATACTGTTTTCATGTAATTGCAGACCATCAGTATTAAAAAGCTATACCTTATCAGATTAAAATCACAGCTGGAAAAACTATACAGGGTCTAGATGCTTCCAAGTTCATACCTATTTGATTGTATAGATATATCAATATGCTTTGAAAAACGTATTGTCCCTTCACCTCAACGTCCCGCCCTTCACTGTATTGTATATTTCTTTCTTTTCACCACTTGTAGGTCTCTTTTCCCATTTTAACCTCCAGCAAAGCGTTCTCTCAGTGTGACATTCATGGCTAGACGTCTTGATGAGTGTGATTTACAGTGCCTCTATTCTCATTTTCCTTCCTGCGAGCCTACTGTAGATGTACACTTCTATTTTTGTATCTACTGTAATAATAACCCATGTCAAAGCACACTACTTTTCATTAATGTTGAAAAAGTATATTAGACATAAAAATGTATAATCAGCTATTAATCTACAGGAGCTGGCAGCTTTTTAGTAACAT
Source organism: Ictalurus punctatus (assembly GCF_001660625.3). NCBI lineage: Eukaryota > Metazoa > Chordata > Actinopteri > Siluriformes > Ictaluridae > Ictalurus > Ictalurus punctatus. The sequence goes on from NC_030421.2 coordinate 22,729,004, forward strand.
TACCAGAAGAGTCGATATATCTGACTGAGGTTAAACTACTAAAGATACTAAAAGCTGAACTGTGAATGTGATTGGAGGGGGAAAAATGTTACAAAGTTTACAATTAGCACAAGTATGCATGTCATTGAACAAGAGCCCCTGGAAGCCCCAAGAAGTATTTTGCTAATCTAAGTGATTAAACTGAATTGTAAAATGCTTAACAAAAATTACAGGCATCCTGTGACAGTGAGCAGGTGTCAAAATTGACAGACATATATAGCAATGTTTCTAAGACTTTTAAAGTCTTAATTATGTGTATTTCGCATTTGCAGTAAATTGCAGCTCTAAATGAGGCTTGCAGGGGATCTTATCACATTGAACAGAACGTAATCCCACTGTTAGTATAAAGGTTCCACAGCAAGTGTGAGAATATCATATCTAACAATGGTTACTTCCATTCAGGCATTTTTCATTAGATGCTTGTAACACATCATCAACAGTAACAATAAATAACAGAAAATCATATATCATGTTGCATATATATATATATGACTACTATAACTGGGATTAATTTCGGGAGGAAGGGGTGGGGGGGTTGAAATGTAGGTCTTATACTGCACTATGGGTGGTATTGGGAGGAGGTGATCTGAAATGAGAGCCAGCTCTGGTCATGAATATTGGGGTAAGCGCATACTGAACTGCTGACTGTAGTGGTATCTCAGTTCTCTATTCATAGGACCTGCCAGTAGACCTGCACTACAGACTTATATCTTACCTCTTCCACCACTTCTTCCTCATACTCTTCCTCATATTCTTCGGTGTCCATCATCAGACACTTTTAGTGGATCTACATGAGCAAATAAACAATAATAATCTTTAATCTACTTTGTATACAAATTGGAAATGGGATCGTCAGAAATAAACATGAATGAAGTTTAAACAAAAATCCCCAACAACAAAATCAGTAAAGCATTGTTGAAATACCTGTACAAAATATATATTCTCTCCTTACTATCAGTTGAAGGGCACACCGTGCACCCATACTAAAAATAGGCCTCAAACCTATCTATCAACTCCAAGAGCAAAGATAATGTTCTGGAGACATGCTAGAATATTTTCCTCTTACAGATTCATACATACCTGAACAAATATAATTCCAGTAGTCTATCCAGTGACTGTAAAATCAGAAAGATGCCCACTTTCCATCTACTAGGGTCCCAAACTGATATTCCACTTAATGTATTCCTGCAAACCTAAACACAGACAGAGATGTGAATTCACTTTTCACTGAACTACGCAAAACGTTGTCTGTTTAAAGGGTTTTCCAGGCCTCAGCTGGTCAAACAATTTGACACTCAAGACCCCGAAAAAAGCTGCAGCTCCTGGATGAAGCTACACGACAGCTGCTCCTAGATGCTCCAGCTATGTCATGAAAGTTAATGCCAAGACCTGATTGGCTGGCTTTGTTTAGCTAGCAGAACTGCAATACCTTCTGAGGCTGCAGGTTAAATATAGGACTGCATACTAACTAGCCTGTTTTAGTACCAAACTCACAGAATTTCATGTTAAAATGATAATTTCATTAAAGAGAAGAGAAGACGAGAATTTAAGCAAATTCCCATTCAAAGTGGTGAGGGGCCTCAGACAGTGATCCAAAGTGTAGATGCATAGATTCCAGAGAGAGAAAGATAAGTTCCTGCTTCACAACGTTGGCGAGTTTAAGAGTTCTTGTAAAGTTGCTCAGTCAGAGAAGGTTGAACAGTGCTTCATAAGAGACTGGGTCAAGAACCGACTCTCACCTTCACTTCCTTCCAATGGCAAAAGAGTAGAAAATCCACAGGAGGCCATGCAAAGCTATGTGCGCGCTGGAGAGGGAAATCATAATTGCTTACTTTGTTGAATTTCTTTGCTTACCAGAGAATTTAAAGTTATAGTGTTTCCCAAGCTGCCAGAGCCTCCCCAACTCTTCCCTCCTGAGAAACGCTGGGTGACAGCTCACAGTCACTGTCGCACTCCAGTTATCATGTGCTCCATCTAGCCAATCAGTGAGCAGCATTCTCAGGTTTCAACAGCTAAATATATAGTAGTGATGCCTTTAGGAAAAGAGCACCTGTTCAGAAAATCCAGCGAGATACAACCATACAAATGGAGCAGTGGGATTAAGGAAAAACAGACATGTAGATTGTGTTATTGTCACTTTTGGCAGAGGTGTTGCAGGGTTACAATGAGATTAAATTCTATAAGGCCACTGGTTAATGGCCAAAAGTAAGAGTCAGGGTAGAATGAGAAAATGAATGTGACCCCAGCTTCCTGACATGCTGGGGTATGCAAAGAAACGAAATTTCACTGTGCATATGTATATGTGACCAATAAAGACTCATTATCATTATGTCAACTACACCTT